>NC_090881.1:36008420-36020920 GCF_036669935.1 Montipora foliosa
AGGCAATCAAAAGATATAAAATTATTATAAAAGGTACTCTAAATTCTAAAATGTACTTTTAGCAATGTTAATTCAATATTTTGACGAGACGATTTTCCGCAATTTGCCTTTATTCCAATGTTTGCCCCCCAGCATAACACATGGCTAATTTGCATGACAATTTGAAAACCAACATGGCGGCTATCGTGAATAAGGCCTATTGGAGTTGTGGGCTTTTGGTTATGGGCCTTTGTAAGAGCACATGTACAGATGACCTGTTTAACGCAGTTCTATCGGCTGTCTCCCTTCTGAATTGCTCTATTGACTTTTACGAGAGGATTAAAGTACATAGCGGGATTAAACGAAAGTGGCGCAGATAAGGAGTTAGAAAAAGATCTGTAGTGGCAAATGAAATTTAATGACTTGAATTTAATACAGTCGACAGAAAAACATAGTTTTACATAGAAGTACAATAGGCTCAAAAAAGTCATTTTTACGCCAGCCCTTTTTTTAGTAACAATCTTTAATTAATGCTTAGTTTTGCAAACCAAGTTGATGTCGTTTACATCCAGATTGTTTTACATAAAAAATAAAGGAAAACTTCAACAAATCGTGTTTGTCATATCAACATAACGAAGCGTTATTGGTGCTGCAGATGTTGAATCGTGTTGGCAGTTGTGTGAAAGAGGACGCAATAATGATGAAAGGACTTGCAGTGTATTATGGGAAGGATACGACCCATAAGACCTTGTAAACTAACAAAATTTGGCCGCCATCTTGTTTTCAACATGTTCTTGCGTTTCTATCTCCATGAAAACTCTATGTAATGCGCATGCGTGGCCCCAACAACGTTGGTAGAACTGTGGAAACGGATCCAACATTTTTGCGCTACGCTTCGGTGATGACGGAACAAAAGAAATGCTGCTGGGAATTGTAGGCTCAAAAGTTTGACCAGTTCCAAACTTTTGCGCAACAACTCCTAACAACCTGCAACAGCTTGTGCAAACAGACGCAACATGTATTAAACACCCAACAGTGTTGGTAGGTCTTGGCCAGCAAAGTATCAAAGGGCTTTTGGGGTTAGTTCTAATCGATAGCGTAAAAAGAAACAAAAGCAATATTAAGTGAAGCTATGATCCTCGCAGTTGTGAACGCAATTTTAGCAATTGCGCAGAGAAACCTGAGAAATTCAGCACTTCAACGGGGTTTGAACCCGTGACCTCGCGATGCCAGTGCGACGCTCTAACCAATTGAGCTATGAAGCCACGTGAGTATCATGGGATAAGTAAAATAGTTGACACGAGACGTTTAAGCGCTATTACGATGAAAAACAATCAGTTCTCGCTTTTTTTTCACATTATGAAAGTACTTACGTTGAATGCTCAACAGGCGATTTTTTTTTGTCGTAATTCAGTTCAAGAGAAAGGCTATTTATTTTAACTCCACTTTTTTTCACTTAACGGTCCGTTATTTGCTTTGTGCGGTTCCGATCGATAAGCTTCAGGAGAAAGTGACGTCATTTACTCGCCAGCTTACAAAAGTGTGTGAACACGGCTTAATTAGTATGCAGCACGAGAGTTTTTTGGCTTTCAGATTGTCTCATTCGTGTTCTGCATACTAATTAAGCCGCATTCACGCTCTGCAATTTTAGGCTAGTGACGTCACTTAGCTTTCTCTTCGATCAAGCTCTCTGAGGGCTTTATATCTGACAGAACCACGCCAAGTAATGACGGACGATTGCCGTAAAAATGAATAATTTTTCTCTTGAAATGACTGCATAACATCTCGCATTTCGAGTATTCAGCACAAGCACTTTCGAAACGTGAAGAAAAACGAAAAATGATTTTTGATCGTAGTAGCACTTTAAGTTGACCGGCGTGGAGTTACTGTCGTTTTGTTAATCGATATCTTTGCAGGGTGTCGCCCCATCGCCTTGTCACCCCAAGTTACATCGCCCCAACTTAAGTCTAGGGTTAGGTTGGGGAGACGTAACTTGGGGCGACAAGTCGATGGGGCGACACAACCTACATTCCTTTGCAATGTTTCTGCCTTACAAAATCTCCCTTTCCCAATTTTTTTATTCCACATCCCAAATAGATTTTTAAAAAGAAAAGGAACATTCGATTTTGGTATTCTTCGTCAAATGACACTAATTGTACTCCTGCTAAAGATTTTTGATAGCATTGTTTGGCTAATAATAATTATTTATCAATTTTTGTAGTCGATGACGAACATGATGAGAAATGCTTTTCAAACCTTCAAGTCTAGACAACATAATATTTGTTTATAATACTTACCGGTATCCTTGTATTTCTTTGAGCGTAGAAATTAACTCCCCTCAGTTGGAACGACTTCTGATGCTGGCTCTTTTGTATTGTTTCTCGCTCAGTTGAAGTTTTGAACGCATTGGTTTTTCGATTACACTGTTGGCATTTCGAATACGGTATCTTTTCACAATTAACATTTTCAAAATTGATTGGTAAGCTACCTTGCCTTCTTTAGTGCGAAAACGATGGCTGGAAATGAAGTTTTGATCCTGTTCAAATATGCGAAAGTAAAACGCGTGAACACATGACTTGCCTGCAACCTTAGTGCACGAGGGCACGTGCCAAGATTACGGCGTGCATAACAATAGCGAAATGTACAAACGTTGCAGTTTCAGATAGGCTGCGTAACTGGAGGTCCTGTCGTTGTTGCGGAACGCAAGAAAACTCGAGCGGTTTTCCCGGGGGAAAGGAAAGAACCTAAGAGATATTGTTGCCATTAAACAATAATTATGCAAAAATGTGTAGGAACAAACAAGGAGTAGTATGTATGGTATTTTCGAAAAAATGGCTCATTTGATCCATCTCGAGGACCCGAGTTTAACTGAGACTTTGTGAAGTTAATTATAAATATTTCCAAGTACGAGTGATGAAGGGAAGATATCTGTTTACAAGCATTGCTTTTGTAATTCAAATGTGCCAATCACAGGAACAAAAGGCCCCTTGTTTCAACAGCCAATGAGGCTCTGTTTGGAACATTAGTGAACTTGCGTGACGACGGCCGGCAACGAGAAAGCAAGAGCTCATGTTATTACAACATTCTCGACCCCAGTGCTTACGCTGTTGATTCCGCGGTCATGCGCAGAAGAGCTCTGGGATCGAGATTGATATTGCAACGTCAGTAAAGCGAAAAGCTAAAATAACTAAAACAAGACACGAATAAATTTAATTAATATGATGTGTATTCAGTTTAGTGACATCGTTCTTTAATAATAATTCGGTGTCAATACTTAGTATAATAAACTAAGAGTTTTCAACTCTATATACTATTTAAATTTGAAACTTTATAAAATTCTATTCACTAGGTACAACTTGGCGAAAAAGCAGACTATCTCTTGAGAGTCTTTGAACAATATATAATAACGATGACTGCAGTATAATAAAAAAAAGGCACGAAAAGGAAAAATATTGACAAACGAACAAAATGTGACATGAACAGAGTCATTTATCGATGGTGAGTCGGGCAAACTCGGGAAAAAACCGAAGGAGCAACCACTCGGATTTGTTCCGAATATCCCCGAATCACCGTGGATAAGTACATCTCTTCATTTAATTTATTGGAGTTAATTAAAGTGCTACCATGACCAAAAAATCAATAGGCTTTTTCGATATATTAAAATTCAGCTTGATAATGAGGGTGTGGGGACAAAGACAAAGGAAAGTGGATGATTGGTAAATATTTTTCACATTCATTCCAACGTGTTTCTACTGCTTTTGTCCTCACTGCCTCACTATCAAGCGGAATATTTGATATTTCAAAAATGGCCTATTCTTTTTTTCCTTTGAATTTGAAAACACCAAGTGACCCAAGTCTTAAGCCTTGATTTAAAAAAGAAAACTCTTTATTTCAAGTAGAATTTCCGTATTTAATGGTTCCCCATAACTAACTTGAAAATCTTGAGAGAGTTGGACCGAGGCAAAAAACGAAGTCAAAGACTCAGTTTGTTTAATTACGAATGCAATGCGTTTGTACGCGACTGAATTAATATGCAGTACCGGAATTTCGGGCTTTCGCGTGTAGATTGTTTTCATGTGACGTCATGGCGGCCATATTGGTGTCCCTAAACAAAGGAACGGCGCCACGTTGGTGTCCCCAAGTGATCCTCAGGGAATTGAGCTCTATTATCATGGAAACGGCTTCTTTTGTTTCGGTGGAAAAACAAGGTTACTGATAAAGTGAGTGAAAACACTCCCAACTTTCAAACTTGTGTTTTGCACTGTTTTAAGCTAGTGTGTAAATGACGTCACGTTTCCCTAGCTCCAACCCTCTGCGGTCCCGTCGGTCAGTTTTCAACGTCAGTAATGGCGGACCATGAAACCCAAACCTTACACTCAAAGTAAAGAGTGCTCAAAATTTTGTCAGTCAGTTGTTAACCAATACACTTTCAAAAACTGAAGAAAGGAGGACAGTGATTTCTTGATCATAGTGGCACTTTAACATACATCATCTCTTTCAGTACAAAGAAAATGTGATACGATAAAGAAAGGCCCGACGAATTTGGGTTTACCTCAGTGTAAAAACCTGTGGAACTTTTTCTTTGTCTTGTTAGCTCGTGGTAGAGTTAGGTTGTTGTTTGATGTTTTTTGGCTACTTTGCAATTGTTTTCCTTTGTGTTACGTCATCCGTGAGTTTCACAGGTGTTTACACCGAGGATGAGCCACGAATTCTAGCTTTAGTTGCATCCTTTTTGACTACAAATCTTATTTTTGGAAACTCCTTTTCGGTAATGGGACAAAACGTTAGGCTGATCTTTATAGAGCGTTTTCACATGACGTCACGGCAGACATATTGGAGCAGTGAAACAAAGAAACAGCGGCCATGTTGGAGGAGTGAAAATATTCTTTTGGGAATTGAACTCCATTTTATGAAAATGCATCCCTCTGTTTTAGTATGCAAATATAGTTGCTGGTCACAGGAGCGAATACACTATTTTTAAGACCCCTTAATTAGACGAGTAATATATTCCGTTTTCCCCTCCTGACGTAAGACATCAGCCTAAGTATGTTTTCTCTCTGATTTTTTTTCTTGTTTTATGCCCTTGGACATATCTGAATAAAACTTAAAGGGACACTGTCACGGGTTGACATGCGCAGTAGCATTCACTCTCTTCGAGACTTGTCACGCTCGACCGCCATTATGGAAATATCGGTAAGTTGAAGAATTCTGCATATATTTTGCATTAAATCAAGTTTATCTAAAGCAAATTCCCCTCTGTCTTCGACCTTTCGTTTCCGCCCCGAGTTGATGCGTTTACCGCCATGTCCGGATCCTCCGCTAGACGCCATTTTGAATTTGTGATTGCTTGTAACTTGAAAAAGTCACGCTGACTTTTTCAAGTTTCGATCAGCTACACGAGCATGCGCAGACCGTGACCGTGTCCCTTTAAAAGCAAGAGTTTGGCGTCATTTGCGGAAATTAGCATATTCTCAGTTTTCACATGACGTAACGTCCGCAATGTTGGTGTCCCCAAGTGACGCTGTTATTACAAGGATCGGCACGACAACGCTGTATCATGAATTGGCAATATTGTGGTACCAAATGAAACTCGAATTATTGCTAAACAAGATACAGTCATTTTTTTTTGTCGTGATATGTCACCGTGGCAACGGGCAAGCGCTGTAAAAGCACCCTTTATTTTGTCTTTAGTTGCTTATATCTCAAAAAAGAACGCTGTGACCCCCATTTTTTATTTCTAGAAAGTAATCAGAAGGGCATGATGAAACTTTCTGCAAAGTTTAAAAAAATTTTGTCTAGTGGATTAGAGCCACCTTAATTTTTTGATTTTTTTAAAGGTAGCTCTGAATCCTCTGGACATATTTTTTTAAACTTTGCCGAAAGTTTCATCGTGGCCTTCTAATCACTTTTCAGCAATAAAAAAAGAGGGGTCACGGAGTTCGTTTTTGAGATGTGAGCAACTCAATCCAAAATATAGGGTGTTTTTCACAATAATGATCACAACCTATTTGGAAATAATCGGTGTTTCATATGGTACCATAACATTGCTGTTACGTGATACAGTGTTGTAGCGTTTGGAGCCTCCTTAACATTTAAATTTTCGTTGGGAAACAAAAATAAAATAATAGAGCTATTAAAAGGGTCCATGGGACTTTTTCACACACTTGAAAACTGGCCATGTGCTTTAAACTGGAACAAAAAACAAACAAAAAAAAAATAATAAAAAATTATAATTGGGAAGGAACAGAGTTCAATTTACGGAAAATTGGTTTGGCAAATGGCCGCCATTTTCAGTTGTCTTGGGATACCAAAATGGTCGCTTTGACGTCCTGCGCGTACACTGTATTTAACAATAATACGCCAAAGGCGAGGTGAATAATTGTTTTAGTATAATTACATTGGTGATTATTTGAAAAGTGTGCATTTTCTTTAAAACAAATACTGTCCTCGACTGTCTTCGTCTGTCACAAAATGGCTTGCGGCCATTTTGAAAAAAAAAAAAAAAACCGCTTAGGTGATTATCGCGTAATAATCTCCCCAAGGGAAACCATTCAGTGCAGAGAATTTTCAATAATCACCTCTGTGATTCTACTAAAGTTCTTTACTACAAGGCTCGCCATCTGTAGTCCCTTTGCGTGAGCATTTATTCGAGATTTCGATTTGAGCTTACGAACAATCTGCAAAGTGAAGTCCTCAACGCAAAGTTGCACTAATTCAATCAAGGTCCTCTACATCGCCATACAGATTGTCGTCGTATACATTCATGTAGATGATTTCCTGAAAGCAAAGATAATTATCTTTAGATAAAGTTTCACAGCAAAATCTACCGACTGGGGGTGCAGGGATGGCGCAGCGGTGAGAGCACTCGCCTCTCACCAATGTGGCCTGGGTTCCATTCCCAGATCCGAGGACATATGTGGGTTGCGTTTGTTGGTTCTCTACTCTGCCTCGAGAGGTTTTTCTCCAGGTAAATCCGGTTTTCTCTCTTCTTAAAAGCAAATATGATTTGATAGGTATTTGACTTGATTCTATTTGTACACGACCCCACAAGCTATTCAGCTTTAAACATTACCGTGTGAAAAAAAAACATTATTTATCATTACTATTATTATTATTATTATTATTATTATTATTATCATTATTATCATTATCATCATCATCCTTATCATTATCATTATTATTATTATTATTATTATTATTATTATTACTGATAAATTAAATTCTAATTTGTTCTGTCGCAAGTGGCTTTACACCAAACCTTGGTCTAGTAACTTCGATAGAAACTCACGGGTATTAATATTTATAATTTATCAAATGGATTTAAGCAGGACGAGATATCCAATTTAAATTTACAATGACAATCTTTTGAAACCATCCAGTCCAACTAAATTTGAAGAAAAAGTCAACTTTTTCAAATTTCAATCTTAGAACTTTCACATCTTTCTTGGTGACGAAATTGGAGCGGTAAAAATACTTTTTGTGCGTATTTATTTTCGTTGGTGACAAAATAATCTATCTCTTCACAGTTTCTCGTGGTATTACGCGACACTCAGGCTTCTCCAGTCCTCTTTAACCATGAATTCTACCTTATAACTGAAAATCAACAATCTGAAGATGATAGTCGGCAATGTTCCTCTCTTCGTGTGATCTCTTCCCGACACATAAATTATTTTAGTGTTGCTAATACTTCAATTTCTATCAAGACGTTTTCGAAATCTTTAGAGGCTAACTACTCCTTTAGGACAGGAGGAAGGTCTGGATAAAGCCGTAAAGCCACAAAAAAAAGAAAGAAATAATCCCGGAAGCCTTTATAAACTTATTTACCACAGTGATGTGATTTGGTTGGTTGCTTTCTTAAACATTAAATTAAATGATTCTGACCTTATCACATAGCTGCAATCTCCTGATTGTAGAGCTGATGGCTTCAAATGTTGGTCGATCATTTGGTTCGTTTTGCCAACACTCGCACATCAGGGCATAGCTGAATGGAAAAATCAAACCAGAAAATCCAGTTTTGCAACTAATTTGAAACAACAGTATCACTGTCTTCTTCTCATACCTAGTTAAATAACGTCACAATTCGTTAATAGCTAACTGTGTTTGTTGACTGCTTCGAGTGGAGTAAATTCAACGCTTTTATGCTTAACTTCATCTGATTGCCTTCTTACTACCGTAACGATTCTCAGTTGAGTATGACCCTAGGGAAGTTTGTTGTCAAAGTTGTTGAAAGAACGTTTTGATTTCAGTCACACATTTCCTCCAACATACAACAAATATTGAAACGTGTAGCGGCCCTTTCCTACAATGTTGTATTGCAAAGACCAATCAGAATCAAGGGCCCAGTCTCCAAAACACAGACAAAACATACGCCATCATTAGGTTGCGCGACTAAAGAGACGTGTTTCCAACAATGTTATATGCGTATCCAACTTTGTTAGAAGCGTTCTTATAACATTGTTGAGACGTGTTCTTCTAACAATGTTACAACGTGTAGGCAGGACTTAACAAGCGTAGATTCCGTTGCGTGAAAATTTGTACGAAAAATTGCAAAGCGTAACTGCGTCTTAATGGCCGAAGGATGGCAAAGAAAATTATGCATCACAAAAAGAGCAACACCAATCTCTTTTTGGACAAACACAAAAGCAAACAATCGAGATCAAACAGTCACTTACATTTCATCATCCAAGTGTACTGGTTGAGGCATTCGGTAGTTATCCTTCAACATATCACGAATCTGATGACCTTGAATATCTGGATAAGGTTTACCACCTTTAAAGTAATGTGAAAACATCCATTGGCACTTTTTTAGTTCACATTTTGGGGTTAACAGACTTAACCATTTTTACAAACGACTTCAAAACAAAACCTTCGTTCTCAGAGGAGAATAGCGAACCTCGGATTGGAGTAGGAGAGCGACTACGAGTTATCTGTTCTGAGCACGCGCAGTAGGTTTGAAGGCCGAAATTGTTTGAAATGCGCGTACACAGAACTGAGACCTTGTACTGCTTGTCGTCCTCGTACTCTAATCTGAAGGTCGCTAATGACATGCAAGACAAAACAGGGTACCACATCTTTTCTATCGATGTGATGAACTGTGTGTCGCTAAACGCCCAATAATATACATCATAAAGAGTACTAAGAAACTTTGCAACGACAACTTCGCTGTGATGAAGGGCTAACGCCCGAAACTTGAGCCATTTCATAGAAGTGCGACCGTTCGAGATTTATCAATTCCTTTGATACAACTAAACCAAGACAAATAGCCTAAAGGAAATGAACTACTTACAGATGCTTTTAAATTGAAACAAATGCGAAATCCAAGAACATAATGGTAACATAAAGACAGAACAAAGAAGTTGCCATAACATCAACCTACCGATAGTGAAAATTTCGTAAAGCACAATACCATAGCTCCAACTGAAAATAGAGTCAGAACAGAATACAAGAGTTACTCCTTATTATGATTACTCTGATTTTATCGAGTCTTTCCAGGGGAACACAGTAAGCCCAACAAATTGACCTGCTCCAAACTGAGTGGCTTCATAGCTCAGTTGGTAGAGCAGTGCCACCGGAATCGCAGAGGTCAGGTGTCTCTAAGAGACAATTGCTTAAATGGTCCATTGGATAAGTGCGAGGATGAGTTCTCCATTTAGGTAAAAAAAAATATATCTATTTGTCACAGTAATGGTATAGCTAATTTTAGGGGAGGGGGGGGGGGTGGGTGGGGGGTTTCTGCGACCACAAGAAGATCTCAATCACTATCATGGAGAGAATTGTTTTTGGAGGGTCTCAATGGGGTTAACCGTGAGCCGTGAAACATCGAAAAATGTTAACCGTTAAGCGTGAAAATGATAAAAAAAACCATTCGCCGTGATAAAAAGTAAGAGCATTTAGCGTGATTTTTTAAAATTATGAAAAGTGGGATAGGTGGTATTTTGGAATATTTAGAGTTTTAAGAGACGTCAGAGCATTCGATACCATTTTAACTTCCTTGCTCTCTGTTCCCAGGGTCTCTCTTCTTGCTTTCCTCTCTCCCAGAGTCCCTCACTCCAAGGGATAAGAGATCCTGAGAACAGGGCTGACCAGAAAATATTCGAGTTGTCTTCTGAGACCCTTCTAGTAACTAACACAAGGAACGTTTCTTCCTTTTCCCCATAAGTTAACCGTGACGGAAAAAGAAATTTATCCGTGAGCCGTGAAAAGGCAAATTTTTTAACTGTTAGGCGCGAAAGCTACCCCCCTTCCCACCCTACCCCATCGAGACCCTCTTTTTGGCTGACGAAATTAATTCACGTAACAATGGATTGCGATGGTTGGCACAGCTCACTTCACAATCTCTCTATCTAGTTCTGGTAAAGAGGTTGAACAGTTGAACTGGTTTTCCTCCATTCGCCTTTAGAAAGAGGTTGCTGTCTGCCATACTCACACATCACTTTGTGTTGTGCATATCCCATGAAGTAACGACTCTATTGCTGTCCACTTTACTGGTAACCGACCCTGAAAATGAAATTTCACTTGTTACTAATTGATCCGATAAATCAGTGGCAAAGCTCTTTAAAACGTCACCTTGAAGATTTGCTCCCTCATATCACCTTAACGCAAGCATCGTAGATCTGACTTGTACTGCTTAAGTTTTCAAAATTAATTGGCAAAAGTGTATTTCAACCTATATTTGGGGTGCACTCGATTGACCGTATTTGGGAATAGGAATACATGGAAGAGAAGTTAGAAATCCTTCGTTTTTACGAAGATTCGTATTAAAATTGTCAAACACCCGCTAAAATTCTCTTTTAAACAAATCTTTATTATCCTTGTTGCTTCACAACGCGAAACATACCGTTTAAAATCCTCACTCTACGTATTCTTATTCCGGAATAGGGTCAATGGAATATTTTTCAGCCTCAAGGACATCATTATGACGTCATACAATTTAAAATGGCGACGACAGAAAATAAGACCGCGAAAATAGCCAACAAACTATTTTTACTCGGAAAAATTTTAGATGAACCCAGGATTACACAAATGTGACTTTTTCGTAACTACAGAGCTTGAAGTGTTTATTTCCCTTGCTAGCAACTTCCGGTGACCAGAAACCTTACACATACCCCCGATCGTTTATAGATATCACTTTGCTTCACGTCTCTTGCCATTCCAAAATTCGTGATTTTACATGTTTCTTCTTCTCCCACAAGCACATTCCTGGCTGTCAAGTCTCGGTGAATTATCTAAAGAGCAAAAAATTTGAATTTATGATGCGTCAAATATACAATTTTGATATCCAACATTAGATCTATTAGATCTAAGCATTTGCTAATTATTTCCAACGGTAATGTTAGTGTTACCATTACTCTTAGGTGATGTAGCAGCTCTAGTAACGTATAATGTGATTGGCTAGCTACCCTAGCCAAAAGCAAAAGACTAAACAGTTCAGAAACACGTGTAACCACTGCTCGCCTCGACTAGCTATTGCTAACTGCGAGTAGTGCACATTGAACATGTATCACATAAAGAAATTCTACAATAAACAGAAATAAACAGTGACTCAAAAACAATAGAAGCTGCTTACAATACCAAACAATGGCAGGCTATGAGAACTACTAGCCTTCTATTATTTTTAGGTTTGGTTAAAGAGAAGAATTTAGTGGACACTTTTTGACGTCAATTGCTTGCATTCTCATAAAAGATTGATGTTGAAGTTCGGGAAAAGTGCCGGTGTCAGGGGACCCCTCGTCACGATTATTGAAATCTGCTTGCGTCTGATTACGCGCATGTCTGGACATGTCCGCCATCCAAAGTGCCATTTTGTATTCATGCCTTGTAATGTCTTCCACAGAATATGGCAAAATGTTTAATAATCATAGTCTACTTTCGCCTTAATTAAGGATTGTTTGCATCCACGAGCTGAGACGACCATTTCAAGGTACAATTAAATAACCAAGTTCTGCACGATGAGTCCTTTGAATGTTTTGTTTTGTACACCAAAATGGCGGCTGTGACGACACGATCAAAGCGAACCGTCAAGAGCGAATTAGTACAATAAATAATATAAAATACATTCCGGGCCCCTACACACTACTGCGTTTTCGAAAATCTACGTTTTCTGTTTCGTTAAAACACATAAAACAGTTTAATTTACATTCACAGCGACTTTGACCGTCCTACCTAGAAACTGTGAAGCGAAGTGGTAATTGTAAAGAGATTTGTTTCCTCATTAAAACTCTGAAAATTTACTTTAACATTTATCAATTAAGTACTACGACTCTAATTTTGCCATTGAATTGAGCAATTCTTTGTTTTGAAACAGAATCAACAGAATTCCTAAATACCTTATTCGCTTCCAAATATGCCATACCATCAGCAATTTCCCCAGCAAACTTCAAAAGCTGCTCTGATGTAAGAGAACTTGTCGGTTTAATGTCAGGGTCGTTGAGATATTGGTCATCAAGACCTCGACTCCTCTTCAGAAATCCGAGCAAATCACCGTATGGGTTATACTCGAAAATTAGCATGATTGGATCTGC
>NC_090881.1:36023420-36030920 GCF_036669935.1 Montipora foliosa
TGTTACTCGTAGCCACAAGGAAACTTTTAAATGGTACTACTTTTCTAGAGATCATTTTCGTCATCATCGTTATTCGTCATTATAACCTTCTTTGTCATCATCATCGTCGTTTTCGTCTTGGTCGTCGTCATCATCGTCATCGTCGCTGTTAAAATTCTTCGTCGTCATCATAGCAATCGTCTTTGTCGCCTTAGTCGTCGTCATGATCGTCATCGTCGCTGTCGCCTTCGTCGTCGTAATCGTCGTTGACGTCTTCGACGTCGTCATCATCGTTATCCTCATAGTCGTGGTTGTCGTCGTCATCACATCGCCCAAACAGTTTTATTCATCACTAATCGTTATCATCACTATCACCATAATAGCCATTGACATCATCGTCCTCTTCATCTAATTGAACTCTGATGGTAATTCATTTTACTTTGGTTTGACTTCCTAGCCCGGGTTGTTGGAAGAATGATTACCGCTAACCAGCGTTAAATATCATAGAAACCTATAGGTTTTGATACCTCTTAACCAACAGTTAGCGCTCGTAAACAGGATTCGAGCAACCGGCCCAGACCTGGTAATTTCCAAACATACTTTGTCAAACAAGGTGAGTTACCACGCCTAAAATCTAACTACTTTCAACAACAAAGCTTACCTGACAGCGTCACAGCTCCCATCAATCGTACAATATTGGGATGTTGAAGCCGCTTCATAAGTTCATACTCCGCCAAAAGATCTTCCTTGTTGGACTCTGTTGCTTCAACTAACACAACAACGATACAGTCAGGTTTAGTTCACACCATACCGAGAAAACTTGTAGAACTGAAAACCCAGGCCCCAGGTAACTTTATCCTACAGTTTTAATCTGTGCCCAGATTTTAGTATTTGCTCACGTAACCGTTAATAAATAAGCACATATGTGGTAAAATTTAATAATAATAATAATAATAATAATAAAAATGATAATAATAATAATAATAATAATAATAATAATAATAATAATAATAATAATAAATAATAATAATAATAGAACAAGTTTACTCAGGATGACTGCGTCAGTTTAGAAAAGAAAAAAATGCTATCAATGCAGATCCTGCATTTTCATTGGCTGGCGCTGCAAACCGCGACACTCAATGATCGAAAAACTTGTTGCTGCGTTGCGAGACGCATTGCGCGCCCAAAGTACAATTGATTTCTACTTTTTGCAACGATGGCGGCAACAAGAACCTTGGGTGGTATGGCTGTGGCAGGGTATGTTACATTGGGCAATTTTTCGTGCAAACTTATGCCGCAAAGAAAATTAGGAAGCAAATTGCACGAAAAACTGCCTAGTGCAAGAAGACTATCTCTGTCTCCTTATATTTCCTCATTTTGTTTTACCTTTTGGAATTTTAACAGCGACAATTCCAAGGTCATCTACAACCGCCTTAGCGACAGCGCCAAACGCCCCTTTGCCAATGTACTTCTGGATGTGCACTTTTTCGCAAGGGTATTCCCACTCAGGATTTTCTTGGTTTAAGGCCGACATATTGGTGTGCATGAGTTGCACATTCCCATCTGGTCGTGGTTTATGTTCCTGCAAAGATCGAAAACAGCGCGACAATGCTTTTGAAAGCATTTATCAATCTAGCATTTAAAAAGAATTAAAAAATTTGTTGTCAGTGGCTAAAAAACTTATGTAAAAAGGACATTTCGGTCAAAATACTCATTTTGTATTCGTAAGCCATTTTATGCTGAAGAAGGTCATAGTATTTTGATCGAAACGTCCTTTTTACATAAGTTTTTTAGTCAGTGACAACAAGTTTTTAAATTCTATTTATCATGCCTGACTACAACTACGGTATTTTTAAAATCTAGCATTTTTAAGAAAATAATAGATATTCTATGGGAGACGTGGTATTTTGGTATTTTGATCCACAGTGGTGAAGCGGAAAGAAGCTGCTCCTAAAGAGTGGAAACTCCAGGTTCAAATCCAGTCCACGGACATGACTTTTATTTTCCTTATTTTGTTTGCTTCCACAAGTCCAGAGACACAGTGTCCTAACTTAACGATAACAGTAAATTCAACGGAAACTAGAAATTAACGATAATATTTAATTTAGAGAAGAGATCACGTTAATACAGCAAACGCCAGCCCAAAATATGCGTTTTTCCTGAACTAGTTTAATGATAAGCTAGTTGCTAGGCAACGAGCGGGCTTGTACAGAAATGCATACCTTATTATAGGAAATTAACAATGCACTTTATTAACGCGATTTACAAAATTCTGCTTAATCTATAATGTATCTTAATTAATGTCGATGTAAATTTAATGCAGACTATTTTACAACATTCTTATTTTACAAAACCTTATTATTTGATGACTCCTCTACTGGCGCTTCAGACTCACTATCTGACCGGACGTCTTCGTTTAAAATCGAGTTCAAAATGTCTTTTGAGTTTAATTGATCTTGATACTCCTCTGTCTCCCCGAGAGGCTAGAAATTTGACGTTCACAAATGTAAAGTGCGAGTTTGCAGAATTATAAAAATCGCAGTAAATAAAGCAAAATGCTTATCGAAAAATTCGCTTTAATTTCATTTAAACACTCACACCGAATTCGAAATTACTGACACCGAATAGTCCTGAGTTAAGTGTATGTAACGAGTTAATGAAAACTGCTCCATATTGTTCAGAAAATTTGTTTTGTTTATGTAATGGAGAAGATATTCATATTGTCATGAAAGATATTGATTTCTCTATTTGTGCATTGGCCGGGAACTGGGGCTACCACATGAACGATCATGTTGAGATTGGTCATTTGGCCAAGTATGGTGCTTTTAGGGTGAACAGAGACCAAGTTATGGACCTTGAAACATGGTTCAAAATCCATACAGGCGTCTCTAATTTTGATACAGCGTCCCCCAAAACCATATAAACTCTTAAAATCTTTATGATTTCCGTGATACTCTTTAAAATGGGCAAACATAGCGATTTTCACCGCAGCTTCTTCCAAATTGTAGGTACATAACGGGATTTTACAGTTGTCACCAAACTGATTAAAAAAAAAAAATAGAGTTTATGCGGTTTTGGGGGACGCTTTGTCAAAATTAGAGACGTTTGTATGGATTTTGAACCGTATTTCAAGGTTCATAACTTAGTCTCCGTTTTTCTACTTTGAGTTACATAGAACTAAAAAGTTCTCAAAAAAAAAAAAACACACAACTTAGACAATTTTCATGATTTTATGAAGAGCACTAGCCTGTAGTTTACCGTTTCACGTAAAAAAATGCTGAATCTCTCTAATGTGAATACAAATACTAATTTATAGTATACTGAGGAATAATTTTTACCTCGTTATTATACATGTTAGCGTTTGGAGACCTTGGCGAATCCTTAGAGCTGTGAAGCAAACAAGACAATGTGAAACAGAACAAGTAGTTATACTGAGGAAAAGTAATTCACGACTGCCGGAAAAAACAAACATATATATATATATATATTCAAGTCTTTAAGAATATGTAATATTATTATAATTACATAGGTGATTATTGAAAATTCTCTCCCATGATTGGCTGCACTTGAGATTATTACGCGATAATCGCCCAAGCGGTTTTTTTCAAACTGGCCGTCGAGCTGAAATTAATAGGCCATTTCCGAGTTCATGTCTGCCTTCTCTCGTCTAAGTGCGAAGTTTTTGTGATGGTAATTAGTTCTACTTTACATATGAATAAAAACTAATTTTCATAACAAAAACTTCGCACTTAGACTCGCCTTGAAGAGGAGGCAGATATTGCTTAAAGAAAATGCATATTTATCAAATAATCACCTATGTAATTACACTAAAGCAATTATTCACCTTACGCTCGGTGAATATCGGTGAATAAAAACTGACACGATTCACCTCGCCTTCGGCGAATAATTGTTAAACATACTAACATTAATAATGTTAAAGCTAAAGGCCTTAATGACATGGCGGCCATATTGAGTCCCGCACTGAAACTCGCTCCCAAACATTTCAACTTGAGGCTTGGGGTACGGAATCTGTTGTCTATGGCCGATATGCCCGCTGTGCGAATAAGGCCCAATTGTGACGTAAAATCCAGAATAACCTGTGCATGTACAGCTGCCCGCTCTCCGAAAAGAAAAAAAAAAAGATCGGAGAGGAGCGTCTGTGATTTACCGTTGATAATCGTGTTCAATACCACGTGATTTTTCCTGGAATGCTTGGAAAATGATTTGATTGGTTATTTCCCATCGATCATTACATCATTGAAACAACGAGTTTTGATTGGCTTTTATTTTTATTTCTCGACATCAACACCGTGAAATGTTTAAAAAATTACATATTATTTCTAGCTGTATTTTCAAGATTACCTTATACACTGTAGTTGTCACGTTTATGTGCATGTTAGCGTTACGTTTCTATGTACGATAGTTAGTGTATATGTACTCTCCATATTGTACCTCCGCTGTTAACATTTAATTTAATTTATCTGATCCAGGGCCTGACATTTTTAACTTTATAGTTATTTCGGGGTGCTGGTACCCTTTTAGTTATCGTATTTAAATTTAATTGTTTTTGTAACCTACTTTATTTAAATCTCTCGGGTACAATAAATATTATTGTTGTTGTTGTTGTTGTTGTGAGAGCCACCGTGAGAGATTTTACGATGAGTTCGTGTGTACTTTGCGCACGGTAAAATATACGAACACAAAATATTTTTGATGGCCAACAGGTTATTATTTTAAAGTACGAGCGGAATTGTTATCTATGGTGTGTAAATTGGAAATCGATTCTACGTATATTTGTAGGAATTGTTGTCAGCGCTAAAGAAACGAAAGCGCTCCTGACGAATCTTCACGAGGTGAATATAGCACTATTCAAAAGATTGTCCACTCGAAAACGTCTCGCGCTATCCCTTACCAGCCAATGTAATCCCAACGCCTTGCTCGGACCAGCCTAGCCACTCTCAAGAACAATCTACAAGGCGTGTTGCCCTGGAAGATTTGAGATGTGGACATATCGAGGAAAATAACAGCTCATCGGCATCGGTTGGAAGACTTGCAAATACATCCTTTCCTTTAAAGAGTGCTTCTATGCTATAAAGCCAAGGTATCTTAAAACTATTGGAGAGGCTCTTCAATGCACGTTTGAAATCTACCTCATTGACTACCATTTTGAGAATTTAGCTCCAAAGAAATATGAGCCACGCAAATATTTCTTTGGAGCTAATTTCTCAAAAGCGTAGATCACTTAATAATGTATGCAAAATTATTCTGGAACACGATTACTAACGGTAAATCACAGACGCTCTTCTCTGATAATTTTATTTGCGGAGAGTGGGCGGCTGTGACACAGGCTAAATCCAGAATAGACCCGGCATGCCTCTCACATCAAGGCCGTGAGTCCAAATTACTGCTAGTTCAGCCAAGTTTAAGTGCCTTGATCGGCACAGAAAAAGCGAAATTCCAGGCGACAATGGTGACATTTGTATTAGAAACGAAAAATATTTGAGTTACGATGCACTTTAAAGGTAATAAGTCAAATCAAATGTTGGTTTCATGTGGGAAGGGAAAAAGCGAACCATCCATAGGAATTCTCTTGAAGCAGGGAAGAGAACCAACAAATTCAACAGGTCATTTCCGAGTTCATGTCTGCCTCCTCTTCAAAGCGAGTTTAAGTGGGAAGTTTTTATTTCGTTCTCATTCATATGGAAAGTAGAACTAATTACCATCACAAAAACTTCGCACTAAGATTCGCTTTGAAGAGGAGGCAGACATGAACTCGGAAATGGTCTACTGCGCTGCACTTTCTCAACCAACCGAGATATCAATATTATGTCTGCGGATGACACGAGGCTCTGGGAAATTCTTTGTAGGGGAACATGCGCCGTAGGGCTCTTATAGCCAAAACTTGGCTATTTGAACATGCGCCTGCTCACTCCTCGTGCTAACATGAATGCACCAATCAGAGATGCTTTTTATTGTTCTTCACGAAAACCATTGAGAAGACAGGGTTCCCCAGATCTCTTCTCTCCCTCAGTCATGCGCAAAAGGGAAGAGCTTCGGGGTCGAGATTGGGATTTTTCGTGTTTCCTTGCAACTGCTTAAGTTTGTTAGCTAACTGAGATGATCTTTCAAACTACCAATAGACCTTTTCACGGTTTCTGACGCTGTATTGGTTGGGGGACAAACACGGCTTAAATTACAGTGGGTGTAGAAGAATCTTGTCAACTTTGAACCATTACAAGTCCTTTAAGGGTAAGCGCAGTGCTGAGAGCACTTGCCTCCCACCAATGTTACTCAGGTTCGATTCCCGAACCTGACGCCATAAGTGTGTTGAGTTTGTGTTGGTTCTCTACTCTGCGTCGAGGGTTTTTCTCCGTGTTCTCCGGTTTTCCTCCCTCAGCAAATACCAGCATACAGCTGATTCCAGCAGGTTGTAATCTGTACTCCGAGGTCATACATACATGGACAGTATAACGGCTGCCAAAGGTGCCATAGTGTGCATTCAGTTCGACATTGTTAAGCTGCGTCGTTGCTGTACTTTGAGACGCCGACTAGCTAGACTAATTATTATTTTTAAGGTGTGACGGTTGTAGATAGCGAGAATACTTCTCAAAAAAAACTTCTATTGAGATTATTTTTGTGAAGTATGGCGATCAAAATCAAGCTATAACAACCGTAAACTAAATTTGTAAATTTCATATAAACCCTTGCAATCCAAATTATGCAAATTCCCGCGAAATTTGAAGCGAAATGAGCAAATTTATAACATCCAATTTTCAAACGTTGCCCCTTGTGCAATGATATACTAATAATTTTCGGTTGAGTGAATGATAGTATTTATATATTTATTTAACAGATTCGCCCAAAGGCAGGTAATATTACAATAGGACACAAAGTCCCCTACTATGTAAATTACCTGACCCAACCCCTAAAAGAAAAAAAAGATACAAAGCCACTCACTTGCAAGCACCCCTTGCTACAAAAAAAAAAAAAAAAAAAAAGAAGAGGGACAACTTAATAAGAAACAAACAACTACATAAATCGTGTAAATACAAAAAAAAAATATATATATATATATGATATATGATATATATGATCTTATATCATAAGATTATATTCATATAGAGTTATGCGCTCTATAAGCATTAAAGATTATTATTATTAAGATTAATAAAACGGATAGAGAATAGTAGGAACGTATGAAACGTTTCAACATGTACAACTAGTATCTATGTTCATACGACGACCCTTAGGACAAACTAACTTGTAAGAGCGAATGTCGTCTTGGTTAAAAACAACAGTAAGTGTTTTATACAAAAATGGCTTAAGTTTCTTCTTAAATTATTCTAGCAAGCTTTCAGATTTAATATACTCTAGAATAGCATCCCACAAATTAGAAATGCGTACAAAATACTAGTCACGAAACAGGGAGGTTCTAGTAAAATTATTTTTTAGAAGGAGACCTGACGACCCACGACGGGAACGCCCACTACAAAATTCAACTAAATCATTAAGATATAAGTT
>NC_090881.1:36035920-36043420 GCF_036669935.1 Montipora foliosa
AAGTGCGTTATCAAAACAAAGGAGTGCAATTTCTTTGGTATGCTCTACACACCAGACGGTGTCAAACCCAGCCCAGATAAAGTCAGAGCCATAGAAAGTTTAGAACCGCCTAAAGACAAGAAAGAGCTTCACACCTTTTTGGGGATGGCAACCTACATGAGCTCATTCATCCCCAATTTAGCTGACCACACTGCCCCCTTAAGAAACCTCTTAAAGGAGAACGTTGATTTCATATGGAATCCATCACATTCGAAAGCCTTTGAGAAGGTGAAGGCATTGATATGTACCACAACGACCTTGGCCTACTATGACAGAAAGGAACCAGTTGTCCTCCATGTTGATGCATCAATTAAAGGCTTGGGCGCAGCTCTCTTCCAAAACGACAAGCCAATAGCCTTTGCATCGAAAGTACTTACCCCTGCGGAGACCAGATACGCTAATATCGAACGGGAACTATTGGCAGTGGTATACGGCTGCGAAAAATTCCATTCGTATCTCTATGGAAGATCGTTCGTGGTTAAAACAGACCATCGTCCCCTGGAACAGATCCATAAAAAGAACCTGATGCAAGCACCTCCACGCCTTCAAAGAATGCTGTTGCGTTTACAACCTTACGACTGCGTCATTAAATATCTTCCAGGAAGAGAAATGGTTACAGCTGACGCCCTGTCACGCCTTTCGCCGCTGGATGAATTTGAAGTGTCGGACATGAATGTGAAAGTTCACCATCTAATCAGAATCACCCCAGTCAAAATGGAAGAGTTCAAAAAGGAAACTGCGAAAGATGAAACCCTGCAGCTTCTAGCCCACAAAGTTATGCAGGGTTGGCCTGACAGTGGGAAGAAAATCGTTTCGGCGCTAAAACCATACTGGCCCCTACGAGATGACATATCAGTAGAAGATGGGCTGATACTTCTTGGAAGCCGTGTTATAGTACCTGAATCCTTGAGAGGCAACATCTTGCAGCAAATCCACGGAGGGCACTTTGGTATGGAAAAATGCAAACTACGAGCCAAATCCTGTGTTTACTGGCCAGGCATATACAAAGAAATTGAAAACCTTGTAAACTCATGTTGTGTATGCCAGAAGTACCACAATTCTCAGCAAAAGGAGCCAATGATACCAACAGAGATCCCTTCAAGACCGTGGAAAACACTTAGCGCAGACCTTTTCTACGCTCAACAGTCGTGGTTCCTCATAGTTGTCGACTATTACTCCAAGTTCCCATTTGTCAAGAAACTCCAAAACCTTACATCCGGGGCTGTTGTTAATGAACTGAAAATGCTATTCGCAGAAAATGGAATCCCAGAATCTCTTCAATGCGACAACGGCACTCAGTTTACATCCGGCGAGTTCCATCAACTGGCAAACCAGTACGGGTTTGAAATTGTGACGTCATCTCCTCATTACCCACGTGGCCATGGGTTTGTTGAACGCCAAGTCCAAACGGTTAAGAAGACGATCCTGAAATGCAGAGAGACTAAAGAAGACATAGATCTAGCCCTGCTGGCTCTACGAACGACGCCCCTGAGTTCCAATATACCGTCACCAGCTGAATTACTGAATGGCCGAGTATTTAAATCCACACTTCCTGGTAAGATCCAGCCATCAAAGAACCAAGAGGAAGTTAGAAATTGGCTCAAAGCGAGACAAGACAACCAATGCCACTATTACAACAGACACACCAAGGAGCTCCCTGAATTACACAGAGACCAAGCTATCTATGTACAAGACCCTGTGAGAAAGACATGGAATCCTGCTAGGGTCATAGATCGGGGAGAGACACCCCGCTCATATCTCATAGAAACTGGAACTGGTGCCCAATTGCGAAGGAATAGAATCCATCTTAGACCGAATAATGCTTCCAACAATTCGGCAAACAACTCTTCGGATTCCATGTCCCAAAGAAGCATGACTGCACAATATTCAAGCGCCATTCTACGAGAATCCACTGCGGCAGGCAATTCAGCAAATGACCCATCAAGTGGCAAGTTGACTATACAGCCCTCAAGCTCCAACCCACAATGCTCTAGTGTAACAGGAGAAGCCGAGAAAGGACCAAGAAAATCCCGCGCGGGACGTGAAATCCGGGCACCGGAAAGACTTAATCTCTGACGCTTGCTTTAATAGTTGATATTAGTATGATACATAAACACTAGACAGAAAATCCCTATCTTGTTACCAGTTTTTATTCGTTTTCAACATATGTACAAGATATATTGGCCCGAATGAAGATATTGTGTTTTGTTTGTTTTCCATTTAATTAATATAGTTTTAAGAGAAGGGGATGTGACATAGCGGCACCAAATTAGCACCTATTGTATATTACATTTCGCATACGCATATGTAAGTAGGTTGGCACATTATGCATGTAACATAGCGGCACCTAATTAGCACCTATTGTATACTACATTTCGCATATGCATATATAAGTAGGTTAGCACATTATGCAAGAGCAGAGAGCACACACAACCACTCGGTGTGTGTGAATAACGAGAATAAACTCCATCGACATCCGACTACAACCTCTTTCACAGATACTTGGATCAGATCAAGAGTCTCAGTTAATGAATCCAAAGGAACAAGCTCATCTGCAATATCGCTACAACCAATGTGATCTTTGTAGATGGACTGAAAGTACTTAGAAAAGGCGTTGGAGCGTGCAAGTTCGTTGGAAAAGACGTCCGTACCATAGTATATTCTATCAGGGATCGGTTTCCTTTTGGTTTGTGAAGGAGAAGAAAGACCAAAATCTTTTACTATTATGATGACCTTCATTAGCAATGCCAGCAAGGTATTTCTTTCTTGCAGAACGAATCCATATCTTAATATATTTTCTGTTCTTACGAAACTTTTCCAATAGTACAGGATTATTACAATTTCTGAATTTCCTCCAAAGGGTTTTCTTTTTTTCATATTGCTTTTGCTAGGTCACCTTTTGATCCACGGGGGATGATTTGGATTGCGTGCAGGTAGTTCACGTGTTAATTGTGGTAAAAATGACATCATTGCAAAATCATGCCAAGCTGCATGGAAATCCTCCTGGGATGCGATATTAACTAACCAGAGCTCAAAGGGAGATGATCTAAGGCCTGACTAATGGTTTCAAAATTTGCATTTTTGAAGTTGTAACGTAAACTCTTAGCAGGAGTCTTGAAAAGATGGAAAACCACGATGTCAAAGACTATGGGACAGTAATCAGATGGAATTCACATTTCACTAATAGCAACACCACTTTGGAGAGAACAAGACATTGTCTGAATACAAGTCTCTTAAGATATTCACCAGCCTATTTTCGTCATTTGTAGTAAAGTGTGAAAAACCAGACCCATCAATCCAGTGTATATTAGGAAAGTTGAAATCACCCATAAATACAACAGAATGATAATTGTTGAAATCAACTAGATTCAAAGCGTTTATAAAATGAGTCACAAACCTTGCATCATTCGGTGGGAGATAGCAAGACATGATGATAATTTTTCTCTTGAAGTTTAGGTTTTCTATTTCTACCATGACCACCTCAAATTCTGAGGGAAGATCCGTGAAACACACTTGGCTTGAACTTAGAGATGATTTGATTGCGATCAGACCTCCACCACTAGTTCGATTTTGGAGATCCTTTCTATAGATATCATACCCAGTGGGCATGATTTCGAAGTCAGAGATACTCTGGTTGAGCCAGGTTTCCGTCAAACAAACAATATCCAAATCAAATCCATAAGTGAGGTCTCGTAGTAGTTGAAGTTTTGACACGTAGGAATCTCTATCACAGCAGACAGCTTTTAAGCTCCTGACGTTCTGATAGAAGCAAGAAAGGAACTTGGAACTATTTGCAGGTCCAGGGTTCGGATGTATGTCGCCACCAAGAGTGATACGAGGAAGCTGGAAAGTGCTTAAACCTTTTGTAACATAGGGGACTCTAGAAGACATAAAGGACCTGCCACGATGCTTGTTCGTAATGGCATTTAAGAGGCGAAAACCTACCCCTGTACTAGTAAAGTATACAGGTTTTAAATAAATCTGCTCATATTTTATAACTTGAAGAGATAGAGAGGCCAAAATAAGTAGGGAGAACAAATTCTTTGGAGAACTCGGTAACTTGCCTCCGTCCGCCATCTTGGCCATGCCAACGTTTTGATATTAGGTCATGATATTCTGTCACTCTTAAGGACGGTGCCTACTAATTAAAGATATTTTTGCCCCGGTGTGTGATTATGCAGGAAATGTAGATCAAAAAAAGTGTTATTGAAATCCAAAAAGAAAATTGGGGGTAATCACGCATTTTTCAAAGATAACTCATGAATAATATTTGTAAAAAGCTTTAAAATACAGAGCAATGTATGGCGTTCTTTCTCAAATTGAAGCTTAATTATCTCTCAAAAATGCATGGTTACCCCCCTATTTCTCTTTGGATACCAAGAGTACTTACTAAGATCTACTATTTCCGGATAGTTTTAAGCCGCGCAAAAATAACCCTGGATTAAGAAGCACCGCCCATAGGAAATCAGAGTATCTCAAGATGCGCAGACTGTATGCGCAATAACAATAGTAGGCGCCGTCCTTAATTACATGTTTCAAAATTTCCACTGTTGGTCCAAACAGATGCTCTTTTGTGTGAGCTCAAGCAGTGGCTAAGTCAAGGAAAAGAACTTCAGTACAAAGGCGGGCTAGCATGAATTACTAGCGTCACTCGCAACTGATTGACTGTGGCATACCACTCTCGCTCCAAATGGAATTAATAGAATAGTATCGGAATTAATGGAATAGTAATAACTAATAAATAATGGAATAGTAATAAAGTGACTAAACATGTTTCATTTTATTTTATTTTTTTAATTTGCCGGTTTGTTGCGGAGTTATAGAGGCTTGAATTAAGTCAAAATCCCATACATTCAATGTAATTTACGCCGTGTTCCCCCCCTCCCCAAAGAAAAAAAAAACAAACAAACAATATGGCGTCAAAAACCGTGAAAAGATCTATTCATGTCCATTCCGCAGATCAAATAAAATAATAGTTCATATATTCTAATTTCGTCTAAATAACCGACCGGCTGTATCTTTCGCACATTCTACACATACAAAGCGGAAATACCACATTCCCCAAGGAAGCAGTTAACTGAAAAGTCTTTTGTACACAACATACCCTAAAAAAATACAACGGTGATGCTTCAATATCACTATTGTATTTTAAACAACTATCAGTCCCTTTCTGGAAAGTCAAGAGGGCGTGCGAATAAGTCGAAAACTGGAGCGAACGAACGGAGGGGAACTGGAGAGAGTCTATTCTGATTTTTTCCACTAGTTCAGGTCTCCACGCGTTGAACGCTTTCGGATTGTTCGCTCCTTCTCGACTATTCAGAAAGGCAGTGCTAGCAGTTCTGTAGCCTGTGTACAGCCGCCCGCTCTCCGAAAAAAAAAATCGGAAAGGAGCGTCTGTGATTTACCGTTGATAATCGTGTTCCATACCACGTGATTTTCCTGGAATGTGTGGAAAATGATTTGATTGGTTATTACCCATCGATCATTACATCATTGAAACAACGAGTTTTGATTGGCTTTTATTTTTATTTCTCCACATCAACACCGTGAGAACCACCGTGAGAGATTTTACGATGAGTTCGTGTGTACTTTGAGCACGGTACAAACTACGAATAAAAATCTTTTTGATTGTCAAAGAGGTTTTTCTTTTAAAGTACGAGCGGAATTGTTATCTATGGAGTGTAAAGTGGAAATCGATTCGACGTACATTTGTAGGGATTGTTGTCAGCGCAAGAAAAACGAAAGCGCTCTTCACGAGGTGAATATAGCACTATTCAAAAGATTGTCCACTCGAAAACGTCTCCCGCTATTCCTTACCAGTCAATGTAATGCCAACACCTTGCTCGGACCAGCTTAGCCATTCTCAAGCACAATCTACAAAGCGTGATGCCATGGAAGATTTGAGATGTGAACACTCCGAGGAAAATAACAGCTCATCGGCAACGATCTGTGCTGTTCTGAAGATCAGAGCCGTACCTGGTTTGAAGACTTGCAAATACATCCTTTCCTTTAAAGAGTGCTTCTATGCTATAAAGCCAAGGTATCTTAAAACTATCGGAGACGCTCTTCGATGCACGTTTGAAATCTACCTCATTGACCGCCATTTTGAGAATTTAGCTTCAACGAAATATGAGCCACGCAAATTTTGGTCAGCGTAGATCACTTAATAATGTATGCAAAATTATTCCGGGACACGATTACTAACGGTAAATCACAGACGCTCCTCTCCGATTTTTTTTTTTTCGGAGAGCGGGCGGCTGTACACAGGCTAGCAGTTCTGCGTCCTGTACTAAAATAAACGTCAAGTAACGCGTTAACTCACTGCGAGCAAGGGTCGTTAAATTCAACAGGTTGCATGGGTCTGGCTGTTGATACAAACAAGAGAGAACTATCAATTAAGATAATGTAGAAGAGACTGTTTTCTATACTTGCTATATTTCACATGTAAAGAAAGTGATACGTCCAATCAGCTTCGCGTATAGCATTCTTCACATTTGAACCAACCAATCACGGTCCGGAGTAGAATCACTTAGCCAATCGGATCAAAGCATTTAAATGCCTTCCGAGAAGCGCGGTCTTGAAATCGGCGCCGGCTAGAAGTTTGTTTGGCTTCCCGTTTTGTTCCTCTGGATTTACAATTAGATCCATGATTTTACCGAGACGAAATCGAAAAAGGATGAACATTCAACATTTCTATAAACAGTGAAAGTCAACAGAGTCCAAAGTTGATTACAGGATTGAATCTGACAGTGATTAGCGACTAGTGAAAGGAGTTCACCCTTTGTATTTGTGACTTCTCCCATATTTTCCAGTTATTCTGAATGGGAAGTGATATTTAAGCTTATGTAGGCTCTTTGTCTTCTTGTTCCTGGACTGGAAACCGCTCGCTCACTTAGGTCGGTCTCGAATTTTCTATTGTTCTGCATGTAAGGCCATGGCATCGGGAAAAAAATATAAGTGATGCCAAGTATATGTTTAATTCTTGTTAGAGATACAATAAACAAATTACAGCATCGAAATTGTTTTGTACGGATTTTTATTCACTCACTCGTTCGTTTTCCAGAGTATATTGAATAAAAACCCGTACGTCGCACTTTCTATGAAGCAATCTGTATTTGAATAAGCCACCTTATGTCACATTAGATAGGTAGCGTTTTCTCCGAAGAGAAGTTTAGAAGGAGAGAACATGGCATGATTGACATAACTGCAGGTCCCTAAAGCTGCTATGAGAAAACGCGGAGCGCAGAGAAGGCAACGGCCGTCGCCCAAGGCGACTTGACATGACGTTCTTTACAGTCTTACCTCTTCTTTTCTGGCGTCTACGGCTGTCGCATAACAAGATCATAAAGACGATCACGAGAAGAAAAACACCTCCACCCGCAGCAATGCCAACAATAACAATATCATTAAGGACTGGAAAGAAAGAGTGTTACAAGGTCACAAGAAAGAAAAGAAATATAA
>NC_090881.1:36053420-36068420 GCF_036669935.1 Montipora foliosa
TTCATTGATCGGATTTGGAACTTGCTTTCAAGGAAACCACGGCATCAAGTAAGGATTTGTCTGTTATTTGTCGCATTTGCATTTGGAATTTGTTCTCAGGGAGAACATTTATTTGACAAGAATTTGTTGTGATTTGTCGCATTTGGAACTTTGTCGCGTTCATTGGAATTGTGTCACATCTACGGATTATTCAAGCTTACGTCTAGTTCGATTCTTCGCGGAGAACGATATTCTAACAGGGATTGGTTCTTATTTACGTCTGGATTTGTTGCTCATTCAAATGTGTGGGAACGTTTTGGATCGTTTTGTTCTCGGGGAGAACATTGGTTTATGCGTACGATTTTCGTGTTATTTGACTCTGCATCACGCTCGTTGCTTTGCCAGAATTGTTTTACATGTACAACCTTTGAGATTTGTGTGGGACGTTTATATTATTTATTTGCTATCAGAGAAAGTAGTGGATTTCTAAGATATGTGACAATAGCCATCTTGTTTGTGTTTGGAGTTTATTTTGTTTTGTGGCCAATAGTACAGTGGAGTAAAAAGTCTGTTCGATCAGCGCCTGTTGCTGACAAACTTGAACAACAAAATGACCAGGAAACTCTGTCAGAGGGCAGACTTGGAACCCAATTAAGAAGAAGTTCCCGAGTTAAAGTGCCATCTAATACAGATTTTGAAAGTAGAACAGCTGAGAGGCGAATACATTGAAACGTTCCTGTGCAGGTTATGTTGCAATCCTCACGAGACTGCGAGGGAACATTCAAGGCATAATTGACAACTGTGGAACTTTGGAGGACTTACAATTAAAGCGACATTCGTATGAAGAAGCTTGGAGGAGATTCGTGAACACCCATGGAGAGTGCATTGAATGTCTTGATGTTCTTAGTCGTTATGAAGACGTCGAAAGGGCCGACGCTAACTACAAGGAGCAGATGTCAAAGAAAGCAACATTTAACAATGAAATTAAAACGTGGAAATTCCAAGTCATATCTAGTGTTAAGAAACGAGAGAATGAATTAAAATCTTATCCAAGAAGGTCAAGGAAGAGTACGAAAAGCGTGTCAACTGGCTCAAGTTCAGCTTCATTAGCAGTGGCGAAGAAAAGGGAAAAACTTGCCCTAGCCCAACTGAAGACCAAGCAAGTGCTGCAGGAACAACAGTTACAGCGCAAATTAAGTGAGCTTCGATTTGAGAAGAACATGTTGGAGGCTAAGATGGAGGAAGAGCGGGCTAAAGCGAGTCTTAATGTGTATGAAGAGTTTAAGAATCAATGCAGGAAGAGTCAGCATAGGGAGCGTTTAGCAGAGTTTATACATTATGGGAATCAGGCACAGAATGTGTCTCAGTCGCAGCTGATCGAGCCACACGAACAACTAGTACAAGAGCTTGCACCTCTGGAGCAGGTGCCTGCATTAAGAGACAATGAGAGAATCATGAATTCAGCTGCTAAGACATTTCAGTCAGCAAGCGTTACAGTGCCCAACCCAGTTTTCTCAAAAACCGAGCATACAGTTTATGTTGATGAAGCTGGAACAGGTAAACATACAGAGCAACTGAATAACGCAAAGGAAACTGAAGCATTGAGAAATCCACCTGTAAATCCATCAGTGCTAAATTTATCACAACAAGTACAGACACCATAAACAACCCACTTTTAACACCAAAGAGTACTCACAATGGCCAACTCAGGTACCCTGGTCCCAGACCCCTGGTGCAGTCCCAGCAGAATGTTATATGCGAGAACCAGTATCGGTGACACCAGATAGCAGAGCAGAGATAGTACAAGCACTGCGTCAGGTTATTTCTGCCCCAAAGATTGAGTACATGAGATTCGATGGAGACCCCGTAAAGTATGTTTCGTTTATGCACAACTTTTAAACCTGCTTGGAGAAAGATAAGCGCGACAACTCCAGGAGATTACAGCTATTAATCCAACACTGTTATGGCAAGGCAAGGGATGCCATTGAAAGTTGTGTGAATCTACCGGTAGACGAGGGATATTATGTAGCAAAGAGTACCTTACGCGAAAACTTTGGGCTACCTCACATCATAGCCAAAGTTGGAAGACCTACCTCCCTTGAAGCATGCCGATGGAGCAAGTTTATTTGAATTTGCCCGCCATTTAGATGTTGCCAATAGAACACTGTCAGGCATAGGGCCTGAATACGTCAGTGATTTGAATCACACGAATACGTTAAGCGAACTGAACAAGAAGCTGCCACAGTTTATGAGGATCAAGTGGACAGAATGTGCAGGAAGGATTATTTCATTTGGAGCGAAACCTAAGTTTGCAGACTTCCTTAAACACTTAAAGGACAGAGCTGCGCTTGTTAATAATGAGTTTGGAGAGGATCTTAACGCTGCTCCTTCGAAGGAAAGGGAGAATGTGAATCGCAGAGACCAACGAGGTCGAAATCCTCGAAGACTCATGTCACTATTTGGAGGTGTCCGAGGTCGACAGGGAAATGGGGGACAGAAGCAAACAATGCCTGCTTGTACCGTTTGTCGTGGTCAGCATGGATTGTGGAGGTGTGATAGGTTTAAGAAGCAATCTCATCAAGACAGATGGAAAGTAGTACATAAACAAAGCCTTTGTATCAAGTGTCTCCAGAGCAGTCATTTTGCAAGAAACTGCCCCCAAAACTCAGTTCAAATGTCAAGTGGATGGATGTAAGAAGGAACACAACACACTGCTACACCCCTCTCCAGCGGATTCAACCCCGCCAAGTGCTAGTACAAACCAGCTTAATCAGGAAGGAACAAGGGTGAACACCAACAGTGAAACCAGTGGAGTAACTAGTGAAAGTGCTGCCGTAACTGCTGCAACTGGGGCCGGCGAGCGAGTCTGTCTTAGTGTTGTTCCAGTCAAGGTCCTAGCCAAAGGTAGCAATTTGATACCTGTTGAAACATATGCATTGTTGGACAGTGGCTCAGAAGTGACTCTTTGCCATGAAAGGTTGAAGGAGACATTGGGTGGGAGTGGCACTAGGCTGGACTTCACTTTAGCAGGGATCACGGGCTCAACCAGAGTGGAAAGTCAACAAGTAGATCTTTTGGTGATGTCAATGGATGAATCAGTGACAGTGGAGCTTTCAAGCGTCAGGATAGTCAAGCATATGCCTATAACTGAGAGCTGTATAGCCAAGAAGGAGGACCTTGAAAATTGGCCTCATTTGCGTGATATTGAGTTACGACAGTTGGACATAACAAGTGTCATGTTAATTGTTGGTCTTAAAGACAACCCAAGCTTGTTCTTGCCGTTAGAATGCCGGGCTGGTGGCAAAGGAGAACCAGTAGCAAGTAGGTACAGCCTGGGATGGACGGTGATAGGTCCTGTTGGTGGATAAAGCTGTACCGCCGAACGCTCAGTCAACTACCTACGTATGGAAGATAGCTCTGTTGTGTGCGCAGGTGGTTTAGATTTTGAAGATTATGTTCTTTACAAGGACCACAAGAAGAGTGTTGTGTTGTCTACAGGGCTAAACACTGAAGATGCTTATGAAGAAAATGTTGCAAAAATGAACTGTGTCTTTGAACTAGAATGTAATGCCAATGAAACCAAGCATCGTTTACAGATAGATGAAATTGATCGTCAAGTTCGGGACGATGAACTTAGTCAACAGTTAGAGCGACTGTGGAGAACAGATTTTCAAAACTGTGAAGTCGAGACGCGAGTTTGTGCATCGTTGGAAGACAAGAGGGCCCTAGAAATAATGGAGAGAACTCTTAAGATGGTAGAAGGACACTTTCAGGTTGCCCTGCCTTGGCCACATGAGCCACCATTTTTACCTAACAACAGGATAGTTGCAGAGCGAAGAGGTTTGCTTCTAAAGAAACGACTCCTGAAAGACGAAGCCTTGTTGGAGAAATACAAGACAACAATGGCTGATTACATTGAAAGTGGCCACGCTGAAAAGGTCCCCGATGAAGAGTTAGAGATAAAGGACAGACCGGTGTGGTACCTACCTCATAATCCCGTAACTCACCCTTTAAAGCCCGGCAAAGTGAGGGTCGTTTATGATTGTGCTGCCAAGTACGGAGGGAAGTCACTGAATCAACAACTTTTACAAGGACCTGATCAAAGAAATCAATTAGTGGGTGTCCTTAGTCGGTTTAGACAAGAGCCCATTGGAGTGGTAGCTGACATTGAAGCGATGTTTCATCAGGTGCTGGTGGAACCTAAGGACTGTGATGCACTTAGATTTTTGTGGTGGCCCAATGGAGACTTGTCTCGAGAGTTGGAAGAGTATAGAATGGTGAAGCACCTATTTGGTGCCACATCTTCCCCGAGTACTGCTAATTTCTGTTTGAAAAAAACCACCGAGTTACATGGAGAAGGGTTTGAGGAACAGACAATGGAAACGGTGAAGCGTAACATGTATGTGGACGACATGACGAAGTCAACAAACACTACCGAGAAGGCAGTTGTGCTGGTGAGTCAACTCCAGGAGCTACTAACAAGAGGTGGTTTCCATTTGACAAAGTGGTATAGCAATGACAGAGATGTGCTAGCAGCGATTCCAGAATCTGAAAGGGCTAAGTCATTTGCAAACTTGGATTTAGAGAAATTGCCGACCGGTTGAAGGAGACATTGGGTGGGAGTGGCACTAGGCTGGACTTCACTTTAGCAGGGATCACGGGCTCAACCAGAGTGGAAAGCCAACAAGTAGATCTTTTGGTGATGTCAATGGATGAATCAGTGACAGTGGAGCTTTCAAGCGTCAGGATAGTCAAGCATATGCCTATAACTGAGAGCTGTATAGCCAAGAAGGAGGACCTTGAAAATTGGCCTCATTTGCGTGATATTGAGTTACGACAGTTGGACATAACAAGTGTCATGTTAATTGTTGGTCTTAAAGACAACCCAAGCTTGTTCTTGCCGTTAGAATGCCGGGCTGGTGGCAAAGGAGAACCAGTAGCAAGTAGGTACAGCCTGGGATGGACGGTGATAGGTCCTGTTGGTGGATAAAGCTGTACCGCCGAACGCTCAGTCAACTACCTACGTATGGAAGATAGCTCTGTTGTGTGCGCAGGTGGTTTAGATTTTGAAGATTATGTTCTTTACAAGGACCACAAGAAGAGTGTTGTGTTGTCTACAGGGCTAAACACTGAAGATGCTTATGAAGAAAATGTTGCAAAAATGAACTGTGTCTTTGAACTAGAATGTAATGCCAATGAAACCAAGCATCGTTTACAGATAGATGAAATTGATCGTCAAGTTCGGGACGATGAACTTAGTCAACAGTTAGAGCGACTGTGGAGAACAGATTTTCAAAACTGTGAAGTCGAGACGCGAGTTTGTGCATCGTTGGAAGACAAGAGGGCCCTAGAAATAATGGAGAGAACTCTTAAGATGGTAGAAGGACACTTTCAGGTTGCCCTGCCTTGGCCACATGAGCCACCATTTTTACCTAACAACAGGATAGTTGCAGAGCGAAGAGGTTTGCTTCTAAAGAAACGACTCCTGAAAGACGAAGCCTTGTTGGAGAAATACAAGACAACAATGGCTGATTACATTGAAAGTGGCCACGCTGAAAAGGTCCCCGATGAAGAGTTAGAGATAAAGGACAGACCGGTGTGGTACCTACCTCATAATCCCGTAACTCACCCTTTAAAGCCCGGCAAAGTGAGGGTCGTTTATGATTGTGCTGCCAAGTACGGAGGGAAGTCACTGAATCAACAACTTTTACAAGGACCTGATCAAAGAAATCAATTAGTGGGTGTCCTTAGTCGGTTTAGACAAGAGCCCATTGGAGTGGTAGCTGACATTGAAGCGATGTTTCATCAGGTGCTGGTGGAACCTAAGGACTGTGATGCACTTAGATTTTTGTGGTGGCCCAATGGAGACTTGTCTCGAGAGTTGGAAGAGTATAGAATGGTGAAGCACCTATTTGGTGCCACATCTTCCCCGAGTATTGCTAATTTCTGTTTGAAAAAAACCACCGAGTTACATGGAGAAGGGTTTGAGGAACAGACAATGGAAACGGTGAAGCGTAACATGTATGTGGACGACATGACGAAGTCAACAAACACTACCGAGAAGGCAGTTGTGCTGGTGAGTCAACTCCAGGAGCTACTAACAAGAGGTGGTTTCCATTTGACAAAGTGGTATAGCAATGACAGAGATGTGCTAGCAGCGATTCCAGAATCTGAAAGGGCTAAGTCATTTGCAAACTTGGATTTAGAGAAATTGCCGACCGAATCCGCTCTAGGTCTCAAATGGAACTCAGAGGACGACAAATTTGTGTGGGAGGTCTTGGAGAAGATCCTTCAAATTGCTAATCAGCGGCCAATGACACGCAGAGGAATAGTGTCAGCTGTTTATTCTCTCTCTGATCCCCTGGGTTTCATCGCACCATACATCATGAAAGCAAAACTGTTGTTGCAAGCCCTTAGTAGAAAAAACATTGGTTGGGATAATCTCATTGGGGAGGCTGAGAAAATCCAGTGGAGGCGATGGCTGGATGATCTTCCCAAGTTACAGGAAGTGCAAGTAGATCGTTGCTTCAGACCCAGAGAGTTTGGCGAAGTAAGAGAAGTACAGTTACACCTTTTCTCAGACGCATCTCGTCCAGGATACGCATCGGTTGCATACCTCCGTGCGAAGGACGAGAACAGTCAAATTCATTGTGCATTCGTAATGGCAAAGGCAAGGTTAGCCCCAGTGCGCGAGATTTCAATTCCAAGGTTGGAATTGACAGCCGTAGTCATCTCCGTGAAACTCTCTAAGATTAGCCGTGAAGAATTGGATATGAACTTCCAGAAAGTGTTCTACTGGACCGATTCAATGTCAGTGTTGAAGTGTATCAACAACGAATCAAAAGGATTCCACATGTTCGAATCCAATCGTTTGACGGTGATACATAATGGATCTTCCCACTCCGAGTGGCATTATGTAAACAGAGATAATAATCCTGAAGATGATGGCTCAAAGGGACTTAAATTGGATGACATGTTAAAAAATGATCGTTGGTTGAGAGGTCCGGAGTTTCTTTGGGGAAATGAGAGCCTCTGTTCAAGGATGGTTGAAATTCCAGCATTGAAAGATGACGACCCTGAAGTCAGGAGGGAGACTCAGATTTACACCGTTGTTGTTCAAAGTAAATTCGTGGAGCCCTTAATAGCACGCTACTCGTCTTGGTGGAGGTTGAAAAGGGCTGTAGCCTGGTTAGTGCGGTACAAGGCGTACCTTTCACTGAAAGTTCAGCTGAGTAAGAGGAGCGCTTTAGTCTCAAGTGAATCCCAAATCCAGAGCGGCGAAGTGCCATTCGTGAAATATGGCCACTTGAACGTAGCAGAGCGTAGCAGGAGGCCGAGAAGGAAATCCTCAAGGAAGTATAGCAAGTGTCTTTCCCTCAAGTTATTGAGGTTCTCTCATCAGTAGGAAGTTCCGATGTAGACGGTTGTGTTAAAAAGGTCCTTCGAAAGGCAGGAACGGCGTTGCATCAGCTCAACCCACGCTTAGAGAATGGTTTGCTGAGGGTTCGTGGCCGACTAACACATGCCCCGGTTCCTTATGAGAAGAAACACCCCATTATCCTTCCCTACAAGCATCATGTGACGGATCTGATTATCAAGCAGTATCATGAGAGTTTGGGTCACATGGGTGAGGAATTTGTTTTGTCTTCTTTAAGAGAAACATTCTGGGTGGTCAAAGGAAGGTCAGCAGTGCGACAAGTGTTAAGGAGATGTAAAGACTGTCAGCGAAGAAACACACGCCCGGGAGAGCAGTTTATGGCAAATTTACCTGAAGAGAGGCTAATCCCTGACAAACCATCCTTCACATTTGTTGGTGTCGATTATTCGGGCCAATTGAAGTAAAGCAGGGCAGATCCCATGTTAAAAGGTATGGTTGCCTATTTACGTGTTTGACAATGCGAGCGGTCCATATAGATGTGGCCCATTCCTTGGACACTGTCTCAATGATAAATGCACTCAGACGATTCATCAGTATCCGCGGTTGTCCTGAGCAGATAAGAAGTGATCGAGGTACAAACTTTACTTTAAAGGAAGCCATAGAGGGATGGAATCAGCAGAAGATCAACAGTTTTTGTGGACAGAAGATGATAGAATGGATTTTCAATCCACCAGCGGCGAGCCACATGGGAAGCATCTGGGAGCGGATGATACGTTCTGTGCGCCAGATCTTGCGAGCGATGTTGAGGGAGCAGGTAGTCTCCGATGAGGTCCTCTCAACCGTTTTGGCAGAGGTGACGAATATTCTCAATTCCAGAACCCTCTCAAGAAATAGCGACAGTCCTTTCGACGAGCAACCATTAACCCCTAATCATTTGTTGCATCTGCGCCCATGCCCAAGTGTACCTCCAGGGGTCTTCGACAAGGACGACCTCACCTGCAGACGTGCTTGGAAGCAAGCGCAGTATCTTGCCAATTTGTTCTGGCGTAGGTGGACGAGAGAGTACCTGCCCACTCTGTTGGAAAGGAAGAAGTGGACTGAGCCAAAAAGGAATTTACAAATTGGTGACTTGGTGCTTGTAGCAGACGAAACCTTTTCCAGAGGGAAGTGGCTGCTTGGAAGAGTCGTGGAAGTTATTGTGAGCCGCGATGGGTGGGTGCGGGCAGCGAAGGTGAAGACAAGTGCAACAGTAGCGACATGTGCCAAACGACGGTACAGAAGAGAACCTGTGACCGCAGCCAGTACCACCATACTTACACGCCCAGTTACCAAGTTATGTTTTCTGGAGATGGATGGAGTGGCCGATAGAGTAGGACCAGTTTAAGTGATTTTGCAGCAGTGCAAGGAGATGATTTTATGAACGTTAATATGAACATTGGCTTTGATAGTCATGAACACTGATTCTGATTATTCCTTTATAACGTTGTGTTTAGTGGTAGTCGGTAGCTTATGTTTGTAAATGAGATTGCTGTCGGTGCATTCTCATTTAGGGGCCGGTGTAATTACCGACCGTCGTCAGTTTATTTTATTTGCATATTTGCGTTTTGGTTCGCACTTCCGGTCACGTGATAGTCATGTGACCGGAGAGCACATGGGAGAGCTAGGCGCCATTTTTAGTTGTTGTTTTTCTGCAAGAGCAAGCAGTTCTTCAACGTACAAGTACAAGTATAAGGACACGTCCACTGTATACTTAAAGTGACATCTTTGGTGCAAGTATAGGAAGCAGTATCAGGAATAAGTGCTTTAATCAGGGTTCAATTTGTGTGGAACTAACATTACCTTTAGGTGCTTTAAGCAAACTTCTGAAAACACAAGCCAGCGGCAAAGTTCAAAACCGCTAAACATAGCATTGTTAAATGTATTTTAGTATTTAAACGGTAGATATAGGCATATTTTTATCCCCTAAAAATTTTTCATCTGTTCGGATTCCCTAGCTGAAAATCTAGTGTTTCGAAAATTATAGGGATCAAAGCTTACCTTTTCGAAAATTTCAGCCAGAAAAAAGGTCTCCCGAAAATTCTAGGTGACCTTTTTAGGGTAAAAACTAGTCCAGTTCTGGACCCCCTCTCCTGTCACGCAACGCCGGGGAGAGAGGGTCGGTTAGTCAGTTTTCTAGCTAACGGCTACTGCGCGTGTGTGCACCTAGCTTGGCAATATGGCGGAAGCTTCGAAGGTATCGGGTGAAAAGTACAGGAGAATCTTTTCGGAATACGATCCTGTCTTTGTAGACGCGGTTAGTTCTGCAGCTTTGTCATGCAACTTGAATTTTTTCCTAAAAAAAGAGCAAATGCAAGCTCTAAGTGAATACGTAAAAGGAAAAGACGTTGTTGTAAATTTACCGACTGGGTATGGGAAAAGTCTCATCTATTCACTATGCCCGCTAGTCTGCGAGTATGTTACTTTTGATATCTCCATTAAGCGCACTCATGGACGACCAAAGACTTTCTCTTGCTCAACTTGGTTTGTCAAGTTTGAAACTTACTCCAAACGTGTCCGAAGCAGATATCAGCCGAATTCAAAGTGGTGATATCCAAGTTATTATCCTTTCTCCAGAGTCGTTCGAGTGTGTTGTTGTGAAGAGAACACTGCAAAGCGCAAAGGAGCGCATTCATTGTGTTGCCATAGACGAAGCACATTGTATCGAAGAGTGGTTAGTATTTAAATTAAATTACATAATTGTGTTAAATTTTTGGACTGTGTATTTTTTTGGTTGTCCCCTTATTTAGTTTTATTAAGTTACTTTGCGTTTATTTTCATGGTTAAAAAAGCATTCTACATTTATAAAATTGTATAAAACTAAGAAGTGTCCTTTTTTCTGCTCAATTATCTGTCAGGGGCAAAGATTTCAGAAGTGCTTATGACAACTTGGGTGAAGTAAGAGCTTTGTTGTTACCAAAGTTACCTCTCATGGCACTGACAGCTACTATAACTGAAACAAGCCTGGCATATATAGTTAAAAAACTTTTAATGGATGATTTTACCCTGGTAAAAGGCTCAAACAACAGAATGAATATTTTTTATTCTGTTTCAAAACTTGAAAAGTACCAAGACAATGACTATGAAAAGATGGAGATGGCATTCACAAATTGTTTCCAGCTCATAATTCAGGACCTGAAAGAAAATGGCATTTCTGCAGAGCGAAGTATAGTTTTCTGCTTTAGTCACCGAGATTGCTGCGAGGTGTATGAATACTTCGAAAGAGTTAGGTAAACAGATGTTCCATCAAGATACAAAGGAGAGACTCGTTGACATTTATGTAAAAGTAACAAGTGAGTCTTGTAAAAAGGCAATTCTCAAGTCATTCACAGACAGAGCTGGGTGTCTGCGAATAATCATAGCCTCGGTTGCTTTTGGCATGGGTGTCAATTGTCCTGATGTTCGTAAAGTGATTCATTTTCGGGCACCAGCATCCTTATCAAGTTATGTACAAGAGAGTGGTAGGGCAGGTAGAGACAATCAAGCATCTCAGGCCATTCTATTTTACTCTGCTAAAGAATTTGGTGTAAGGAAAGCAAAAATAACTAAAGCTGCCACAAATCAGAATGAATTAAAAGAACTTGAGGCAATGAAAGAATATTGCGAGAATACAGAACTTTGCAGGCGATTTTGTATTCTTAAACATTTTGATGGCATTGCAAAAGCAAAGGATGAGTGCTCTGTTTTAACAAAACATAAATGTTGTGATATTTGCTTGCCTCTGTGCAAATGTGAAGATTGTGTTGAGAAAGTGCAAAACCTGGAAACACCTACGGGCAGTGAAACTGAAGAGGCAGAGCCAGAGTCTGCTTTTAATATTCCTAATTGTTTTATTTGTAAAAAGACACTAAAAGAAAAGCTATATGATTACAAAGATTCACTGAGTCCGGATGTTCTTTTAGTTGGAAATGACCTTTCAACAGGATTTTCCGATGAGGTTATCGAACAGATTCTTAAAGTTTGTGATGTTGTTAACACAGCAAAAGATATCATGGACAAAGTAGACCTCTGGGAGGAGAAACAGGCTTTTTATGTGTTATCTTTAATCCAGCAACTGAAAAATACAAGGCTCGATTAACCTTTGCCAAACTACCATTCTACAAAGACTAGAAATTTTGTTATTAGGTTCATATTTATTTGGTACTTTATTTGAATGGCTTCAAGACACTTAAAGACCTGCCAAGACTAAAATAGTTACATGTGAGCTTGAATCTGCTAATTTGTCTACACAATAATTGATATTGATGAAACATGAAACATGATATTGGTGAAACGTAAATGACACCATGTATTATAGATTTAAGACCAGCTAGGTGTCGCAGGTGTCCTACATTTCAAAGAGAAATTACTCCAACGTTGTTATTACATTTTACTTTTCAAGCATCACTTTTGCATTCAGTTGTTATACTTTCAATGTTCAGTTATCAACAGTTTAAAGATTTCAGTCTTCATTAGCAAGAAATGCCAGGTTGCCACGTGCAAACTTTCTTACTAGTGTTTTCATCCAGTTGAGCAGAGCACTAGCAGAGAGGTCTTGCACTGGTGATCTGTTATGGGAAGGAAAGGCGGAATGCCTCCTTCCAGGAATGAAAGCAAAGACATCTTGACAGAGAAGATCATTCACCATTATTTGAAGATCCAATTCTCGGCTCATTTTACTGTGGCTTAACACTTGAGGGTGAACCTCGCAATGCTGATCAAAGTGTTTTAGCATTGCAGTTGTGTTGTTGGATGAACGTGCAATACGCTGAGCACTTACTGGGGTCAGATTTTTACCCATTGCATCCATTTTATCTTTAACACTACGCACTTCACTCTCCAGCCGCCGGTCGCACTCCATGTTATTTGCTCCTCCCTTTGAATTTACAAATCGTCCCCATTTCAACTACAAAGCCAGTTGTGGAGGCAAGACTGCCTTGACTAGTGCCAGGTACTTGAATGACTCAAAGGCATACTTAACTCTGTTGGATTGCCTGTTGACCCTCGCTTTGAAAATAAGCATGCCTATTTTCCAAAACTTTTCTTCACGATTGGCATCACCTTCCTTTATGGCATCTTCGTAATATTTGATAAGCATGCCGAAAAACATTAATGAGCATGCATAATTCTGCACATAATCCTCCATTTCTTCTGAGGTGTCATCCTCTGAGGTTGTTGCTGCCTCATCTGTCTGGCCCGCTGACGACAGCCAAGGCAGAAAGGTACTGTTTGGCTGAACCCCTACAGGCAATTTAAACTGAGTTTAGTTAGTCGCAGTGATTTTTTCAATTAAAAATTATTTTCAATACTACATTTAAAGATTTTGTCAAAGGCTGCACCCTTTGGGTCATCTTATTATACTGAATAGATTAGAGGTAAAATGATCAATAATTATTCATTCATTTATGGTTTGTGTACAGACTGATAAGTGTTTGCTTACCAGAAGAAGCATTGTCACCAGAATCATCATCTGTGGTTTGTTGTCTTGACTGTCTTCTTCTAGGGTTTTGATCATTGTAACTTGCTGAAAAAACAAATGGACTTACATTGTACAATTTTACATGGACATTTTGCTTTTTAATGCATTTTAAAACATGTTTATGAAATTTATGGCATAATGACCAGGATAATTTTGTGCATGCAATGTTATTTAAACTTTCTTGTCTCAAGTAAATCACATCATTATGAAAATATTAATATGTTAAAAGTAAAAGCTATTAAATCATTATTGGTAATGACAATAGCTCATCCCAGGTCATTCTGTTTTACATAATCATGGATGATTTATTCATAATTTGTATACAAATCTCCTTCTTTAAAATTTTACCTTCCACACTGCTGTGAACTTTACCAATGTCTACCATTACGTAGCTGTCCAAGATGGCCATAGCACTCTGGTACACCCATTCTTTTTTCACTTTGGCATTTGCATTCTGGGGTGGTGGTAAATTCTGCTTTGGGACATCATCTGGACTTTGAAGTTCAAAGTACTTAATGGCTGCAGCTATACAATGGGCATCAGTCACATCAACAATTAAGTCTCTGGACTATAGTAATGTGCAAGAAAAAAAAGGAAGAAAAAATACACCAGTCATGTTATGATTTTTTAATTCTCCCTGAACAAAAAATCTCCCAACAACCTCCAAATGTTGCATTTAACGATGATGAGGAAAGCTCATACTTGGACATTATTTACATTGGGTTGACTAGTTAAATGTTAATTTTTTGTTGAATCAAGTTTATAAGTTCTCAATAGTAGAGTAATTTATACAACACAGCTTCTTTGGCTGTGGCTCTTTCGACAAAGGCTTAAAGTGGTACTATGATCAAAAAATCATTTCCTTTTTTTATTCAGATTTTGAAAGCGTGTTCGCTTAACACCTAACTGGCAAAATTGTGAGCTTTGAGTTTTATCCAAAGGCTGTTTATTTTGAGTGTAAGTTTTGGATTTCATGGTCTGCCATTACTCACGTTCAAAACTGGCCGATTGGACCTCAGAGGGTTGGATCTAGAGAAAATGACGTCATTTACTCACTAGCTTAAAATTTCAGCGTGTAAACGCAATTTATTATATATGCAAATCACGGGTTGAAAAGTCTGAAAGCCCGAAACTCCCGTGCTGCATATTAATTAGGCCGCGTACACACGCATTGCATTCTTAAACTAGTGCGTGTTTGACGTCATTTTCTCCTCGACCCAGCTCTCTCAAGATTTTAAAGTTAGTAATGGCGGACCAATAAATAAGAAAATTCCAGCTAAAATAAACAGGTATCTTTTTAAAATAAGAACTTAAAACTTGGGTGAATTAGTGTTTAGTTAACATAGTTTTGAAATCCAAAGGAAAAACAAAATTTTTTTTTGGTCGTAGTACCACTTTAAATTAAAAAGTGAAAAATCAACATTTTATTACCCAGTTCATTTCATGTTTTACATCTCCTGTCACATTTGTTCGGGATGTAGCACATCGTAACTGATACAGGGTGCCAATATCCTTGGAGCACTTGTCTTTCCAAAGAAGTTTAAACATCACCTGTAAAAACATACACTCCCAAGGTTTAATTTACACTATAATGATCTTGCATAAACTTAGTATGCATAAACTGTAGTGATCAGAGTAAAAGTCCATCAAGGTCTATCAATTTTAATTTTTAGGTGGTTTCTCCTGTAGCCAGTAAATTTTGAGTTTTTTAGTGTACATACCATCATCAAGCACATCTTAGCATGCCAGCTTTCTGCTGTTGGTAGAAACCCATCCAGCCTCTCAAGTTGTGTTCTTCCTGTTTGTCTCAGTCTTTGTACACCAGTAGCTCGCTCACAAGTTAGCTGATCACCACCAAACACAACTTTGTTGACATCATTTGGTACATACTCATGAAGGTGTTCTAGAATCTTAGACATACCATCTGTAGTATTCTCATTTTCAAACACCAGGCCAAGAGAGCGCTCTTCAGACTTCCTGTGCATTTCGACAGAATATTCATGTAGTATGTGATTGGGCACAAACTTCTTAAAAGGTTTGAGAAATGAAATGTTGTCGCACAAAACTCTTAACAATAGAATGCTGCTGGTGAAAGCAAGAACTCTGTCAGTGGCAATCTTTGGATGTCATGTATAGGTCTTTCACTTGG
>NC_090881.1:36078420-36092481 GCF_036669935.1 Montipora foliosa
AGTGGCCAAACGGTTAAAACATGTTTGATCTTACTCAGATCAAACTCCACAATCAAAGAACTATGGGTCACAAATACCGAAAAAACACGTGGATACCAGCAGATTCACTGGCGAAAAATTTCTGCGCATGAGTCGCGCAAAATGGCATGTGATATGTTTCCGGGACTATCATTGGCTCTCATGAAAAAAGCACTCCCGAGAAGAACAGAAAAATGGCTGCCGTTTGAGAATCGGTAGCTTGTTGGTTTCCGTTCTTTTTAGAGCGATCAAGGCTAGTTTTAACGCCAGTTTCAAGTGGAATGTATTCTTAGAGAACGTTTATGTTTTGTAACACGTTTGCAACTCCAATCCAACTAGTATCCTCGGAAAATTTGCTCCTGGAAAATTTTATTTCGTGGGATAAGAGCTGCGAAACAGGTGAGTTACTGTAAAAGTTACTGTAATGTGCAGAAAGGAGGATTCCTAAGGTTTCCGTTCATGTGTGAATTGGCTTGTACCAGGTGGCAGGGAAATGGCAATATTGTACAACGTGAAGGTTATTTTTTTCTGCGTTACTCCTTACGATCGGCACCTCTACATGAATGATCAATGATTCGATCAGATGTGAATTTGATTTTGAATGTGATTGTGTCATTGGGAACGTAACCCTAGCATCAAATATTTTAAATAGCTGCTTTTAAGGTCATTTATATCCCCTTTTCTGGTAAATGTCTAAGTTATTATACCTTTTAGCAGTCACAACTCAATGATCCTTGCTTTCAAGTAGTTACCAAGTTATGGATTTGCAATTAATTTGAGTTTAAAATCAAAATCAAAATCCATGTTAGTTAAATAATGTTTGGAAGAACAGAAGTCTAGGTACATATGTACCGCAAGCATTAATGATGTAATTTTGGTTTTAGGGGACTGTCATGTGTTGTTGGATCAAGGAATCTGTTTTGAGTCAAGTATGGTTGACAGTGGATAGTTGTTCCTGAAAAGGCTGAAAGGAAGCTTTATTGCCTTGGACTTTTTTCGGTTACACCCCACATGTTTGTTTTCTTATATGGCAAAATTTATTAATATATTATGTGATTTGGAGCTGCAGCTAGAAACAGTGTCCCATGCATAAGGTCACATTGGGTTTGATGGCAGTAAAATAATTTTGCTAAAAAAATTTTTTTTATCATAACTTCTCATCTTGGTCCTGCTGGACTTCAAACATGCTCTACCATTTTGCACAAGGAACTTGTCAATCAACCGTTAACTTTTGGTGTATTTGCAATATGATCTTTGGATAGCAATTGATTTATTTTTCTTATCCCTTATGTGTAGATATCCCATGTCTGTCACATAGTTAGTTTTAAGCTTTTATTTCCTGTAGTGTATCTTTATTATAGTTAGCACAAGAATGTATTATTGCTTTAATATTGATTGTGTTTGAATAAAGGATATTGTTGTCTTGTCTTGTAGATAAGGCAAAACAGCCTCAGTTGTATTTGCATTATTATTTCTGAGACTGTAACTTTTAAAGGACAAACCATTAAAAAGTGCACATAGTTTGCAGGAGTCCAGGAAAATTATTCCAAATATTCATTGATTTGAAGTTCCTGAAGCAGGTACAGTGTAAATCTTGAAGAGTTTACTCGACCATATTTGGAATATACAGCATTTCTATTTGGGAATGTTTAAGTCCACAGAATTTATTTTCTTTATGTTGAGAAGTACTGTAAGAGCTGTCAGGTAACTCAGATGGAAATTTGACAGACCTTAGCTGTAATTCAAATTATTAGTACAGTTTTGATCGTTAGTGGAACACAATATTTTATTGGGACATTTTTTAGTGAGTGATTAAGCCATTGACTCCTGGGGATTCCCCATTGACAAGTAAAGTTGTCTAGTGTTAGACATGCAGAGTAAAATGCTAAGTATGGCCGGTTTAGGGGTGATGAAAGGGTTAAAGTGCTATTATAAGTTTGACTTCCTTTTTCTTCATTTGAACCAAAACAAGTGATTAATCATCACCTCCACCATGCTTTGCTTTGCGTTGCTTTGGCTTTTAGAACAAAGTATCAAAGTTGAAGCTGGTGGCTCAAGGAGTAAACTATAAAGACTATAATGGTATTTGAGTATTATTGTAGAACAAATTTGCCTATATCATCAAAGTCATTAAATCAATAAGAATCCAAACATGAGGATGCAGTCTGCTCAGGAGGCCGGTTTTCCCTATAAAAATGGCAGGCCACTTATTGGACTTTTTTTAAAAACAACCCTTAAAGGTAACAGAACCTTGTTTTGTGGACGTAGGCTAAAGAAATCTGACTCCTTAGAGGAACCAGTTGTAAAGTTACAAATGACTGGCAAATAACTTTTAGTTATGAATTTTTCATAAGTAAAAGTTATTTGCTCGTGTACCAAATTGTCTTACAGTTCCAGTCATTTTCCAGATTGATAGCCTAAAATGCACTGTAGCAACTCCGCCAGCTGTTTGGTCTCAGCATCATAAGCAGTACAAATCCACAATTTTTTCTTCAAAAAGGAACAAAAAGAACCCCTGTCATTTTCGTAAGAGAGCCCCCTTGGGGCAGTTTCTTTACTTTACCACCATTGTTTAATACTATCCAGGAAGTAGATTACAATGGAAATAGATTACAATTTGAAAAAATATGCCACTTTCTTTTTTACTTCTTACACTTACTGCATTCAACTTTAATCATCCTTGGAAATGGTAGGAATGATTAGTATTCTTTAAAGCAATTCCTAAAAATTCATTGCACCTAATGTTTAAATATTTTTTACATATGGAGAGGTAACAGGAGTTATTTCTGTGAAGTCTTCTCCAGAAAACTCCAACATGGGATTATGCCCCTTTCAAATGTAGCTTTGTATGCTTTTGCTCAATGACTTTGAACAATTATTACAGAAATATGAAGTTGTGATGTTTTTTAAAAGCTAAATCTAACGGAAGGGGATTAAAATTATTGAAACCGCTGTGTTGCAACCAGAGTCCACAAAGAGAGGTTAAATAACTTATTGCACTGGAAGTATTTAGTAGGCCAGCATGAAATTTATTTTGGATTATAGCACTGAATTACCTTCAATAGGTTTTCTAAATTAAATGCACTATGCAGTCAAAACATTCGTCCGTTTTACTGGCCTGATCGGATAAACACCCACTCGATGGCAGCCATGTTTGCTTTGAGCTATTGAAGTCACATGACAAGGTCTCGACCAATCAGACATTTTTCGCCAGTGAAACCAGCAGATGAGCAAGCGTGGTACGCATGCGCGCGCCAAACATGTTTGATACGGCTGGAAAAACGAAAAAAATTTCGCCCAGCAAACACGAGAACAAAATAAATGTTTAATGTTGTTTGATCGAATGTTTGATGGCCTTTAAATTTTATCACGCACGACCAAACACGATCAAACAGCACCAAGCCGGGTGGCCAAACAGTAAAATGTTTGACGTTGCTTGGTCGCCAAAAACTTCCCGTTTGGCCAGACCCTTAGAGACTAGGTACTTTAAGATTTACGACGATGACTTCGACGAAAGCGCTCCACAAAATATAATTTTGCACTATGTCTTAAGTCTTGGTGATCATTCCATCTCATTCACGTTGCTTAAGGTGCGCGTAGTATCCTAAAAATAAACTGGTACGAGCTATTTCAAATGATAGGTTTGCACATAGTTAATCGAGGGACTGGTTATGAAACCTTACTATTCAAAAGCGAGAACAATGTTGTTGCGAACGATGTTGAATGGATCTCTTTAGCTTGTACGTTTTGTTTTCCCATTTCAGACCACGTGATGTTACTCTAGGGAACTGTTTCTTTCAAATGTCGTCTTATGCACGTGCATATGCATGCATAACTTATGAAAAAGCAAAAGGAAAATTCCCTTGGGAACATCACGTGGTCTGAAATGGGAAAACAAAACGTACAAGCTAAAGAGGTCTATTGACCGTGACCCTGTACAATCTTTTGTTTTCGTTTCGCACGGGTTAGCTACGCATAATTTAATCGAAGGATTTGATTGGTTATCTTCTCGAAAAAAGGTGTGTTTTGTGCAGGGTCAATGCCAAAAATACGGACAAAGACATGAAACAAAGGAACTTGTCCAGTTTCATAACCATTTCCATGCATTAACTATGGTTTGCATTTTCATTAAAACCTCAAATTTGGTGATTTGGCGTCGTCGTTGTCGTACAGTAGTTGCACACAAATATGTGCAAACATGCGTGCCACACGTGCAACACGATTATTTTTCGTTTTTGAACCAATGGTAGTATTGCTTTGTGGCGGTGGCGTCATCGTTTCCGTAGCCATCAACGTTTCTTAAACTATCTAATCAAGCATCGACGACGGCTACGGCTGAGGCAACCCGCACATTACAATAGTAGCTTTTGGGAAATGACGAAAAAATAAATTTGAACGATGTACTTGCTGTTTGTTAACTTTTATCCATTAGATGGAGTTATGGAATCGTGGTGTATGAAATCTTTACACTACAGAGTTGAGGCTTACACTGAGGAAAATCGTCAGTTTATTGATAGGCAATATTTAAAGAACGGAGATAGTTGAAGTTCGAGATCATCGTATTCAGTTAACCCCTTTCAATCCCGTGATCTAAAAGTTCATTCTCCTAACTAGTGCGATATATTTCTTTGTTTGCTAGTCTTGACAATTTGATGTTATATCAAAACAATATCCCTTAAATTAACTGGTAGTAATCTTCTAGCCTGCAGATCGAGCAGGCGAGATTTTTTGGAGCAAGCGCTGACAGAGTAAAAAGTTTACCCGCCATCTTGAATTTTTCACCCCATCCCCCACCGTCTAACATGGCGCTCGCAAGAATGTAACGCGAACTCGATCACCCCAACAAGCGAACTCAACCGGCCCAACAAGACGCCTGCGTTGCAGGATAGTAATCTTCATTCTCAATACTTCTTTAAAGAACAGTGTTTGAAATTGTGAGGAGAATGTACATGCTGATTACCCCTGAAGTTAGAGGGTTAAGAGCAGCAACTTGAAGTGCTATTATGAATTTTTGTAGTCGATGACGAACGAGAAAAGCTTTTCAAACCTTTTTGTCTAGATAAAATAATATTTCTTTATAATACTCACTCGTATCATTGTATTTCTTTGAGCGTAGAAATTAACTCCCCTCAGAACTCCCCTGGAACGGCTTCTGATGCTGGCTCTTTTGTATTGCTTCTCGCTAAGTTGAAGATTTGAACGCATTTGGTTTTTCGATTACATTGTTGACATTTCGAATACGATATCTTTCCACAATTAACCTTTTCAAAATTGATTGGTAGGCTACCTTGCCTTCTTTAGTGCGATAACGTTGGCTGGAAATGGAGTTTTGATCCTGTTCAAATATGCGAAAATAAAAACTGGTGAACACATGCGTGAAAATTTAGTGCACGAGGGCACGTGCCAAGATTACAACGTGCATAACGAAGCGAAATGTACAAATGTTGCAGAAAAGAAAAACCTAAGAGAAATTGGAAACAATAATTATGCAAAAATTTGGAGGAACAAACAAAGGGTGTTATGGTATTTTCGAAAAATGGCTGATTTTGATATATCTCGACGTTTCGCTCTATTGTAAGCACTTGCTCCCTATTCCCAACAATGAAATAAGTGTAAGGCTTATCCTTTATTTTTTGGTGAGGGGAAGTGCACCTGTTTATCTTTACTTGAGCTCGAAGACCCGAGTTTAAGGGAGACTTTGTGACGTTACAGTGCGACGCACCGGCATGGCCACCTAAACAAAGTTTTTTACAAATTGTTCGCCAATCAGGATGTGTAAATTTGATTGACAGTCACGCTTCCTTGCAAAGTTCACGCAGTTGTAAGTTGAACAACGTTGCATGGGTTGTTGAGGTGACGTATTTACATGTAACTGTCAAATGTGAAAGTTTAGGGAATTTAAGAAACGACGACGGCTACGACTACGACAACGCCACAAAGCAATAATATCATTGGTTAAAGAGCATAAATAATCGTGCTGCACGTGCAGCACGGATTTTAGCAAATATCTCAGCGGTCCTCTGCATAACGACGACGTGAAATTACTAAATTTGAAGTTTTGACGACAACGTAAGCATGCAACAGAGAATCTTTCATTCTCTATTTTAACGTTAAAACCGCTCGTACCAATTTATTTTTAGGATACTTCGCCCACACTGTAGGACGTGAACGAGACTGAATAATCGCGAAAGACTTATGATGGAGCCAAGTTATATTTTGAGGTGACGTTTTCGTCGACCGTCGCCGTTGTAGATCTTAAATTCCCTTTTGTTGGGTGGCCACGGTAAGGTGCGTTGCACTGTAATTGTCTGTGTTTCCAAGTACGAGTGATGTAGGGAAAATATCTGTTTACAAGCATTGCCTTTGTTATTCAAACGTGCCAACCACAGGAACAAAAGACCCCAGTGTTTCGAAAGCCAATGAGGCTCTGGTTGGCACATTGGGGAACTTAAGCAACGACAACAGCGACGGCAACGAGAACGTCACAAATTTGCATATTTTAATTAATAGTGGGCAAAAACAATAGCTTTGCACACCCTGTACGTGCTTTTTTCGCATTCGTCCGTTTCTTTGTCGTCGTCTTCAAAACAACAAGGTGAAATAGTCAGATTTGAGATTTTTTGAAGAACATCAGCACTTGAGGATAAATTTTCATGTTCTCCCCTAAATTAACCGCCGTTCCGACCAGTGTCATTCTTGGGAAACTACCACACCTTGTCATATTAATGAGGCTCGAAATGGTTTCTCCTTTTTTCAAACAAATAAACATATTCTGTCTTAAGATACAGTTAGGGTTATCATATCAAGACGAAATTCGGCCAGGGTATTAAGTACCCATCATAAATTTCTAACATCATATTTTCCCTAAAAATAACGTTACTATGGCAACGATATAAGGTATTTCTTTGAGCCTTATGGGACGCTTAAATCTTCCCAGCGTTACCAGATAATGTTAGAAAATATTTCTAAAATACTTAAAATTCAACAAAATCTTTAGGCCAGTTTTTCAGAAAAATAAGTTTTATTGCAAACATATAAACAAGTAAAGCTGCAAAATGAGGAAAAACGAGGGGATTTGAAGATCATCATTTACGCATGCGTTACCCGCTCAATCGAGTCCGCGCACGAGTGCAGCTGACCTGAGCAGCTCTTAGCTTAGAATTACTTGTGCTTGCTTACGCACGCGCGCTCAGCCGAAAACCCTTTCGAGCAAACTTAAAAAGGATGAAATAATCACAAAGTGATAGCAATACAACGAATTTACATTTTGAGATGACGTTCTCGTTGCCGTCGCCGTCGTCGCTGCTTAAATTCCCTATTAATGACAATACGTGACGTCAACAATATCTTTCCTATTGAAGTTGGGTCGAAGAGCAAGGGGACACTTCGTGACGCTTATTGAAATCGTTGAGCATCTAATCACGTGCGTTTCTGGGCATAAATCACGTGTTTTAAAAACGCATGCGTTAAAAATACGAAAGATCCTAAATGCAAGTTTGCTTACCAAAGAAAATGAACAAAACGAGACTTTAGCCCTGTCCCGCGCATGCGTCTTTCGAAAATTCGTAAGAGAACATTCTCGACCCCAGTGCTTACGCTGCTGATGCCGCGGTTATGCGCAGAAGAGCTCTGGGATCCTGATTGATATTGCAACGTCAGCAAAGCGAAAAGCTAAAATAATTAAAACAAGACACCAATAAATTTTTTATGATTTACTTTAATTAATATGATGTGCATTCAGTTTAGTGACATCGTTCTTTACTAATAATTCGGTGTCAATACTTAGTATAATAAACTAAGAGTTTTCAACTCTATATACTATTTAAATTGAAACTTTATAAATTCTATTCACTAGGTACAACTTGGCGGAAAAGCAGACTATCTCTTGAGAGTCTTTGAACAATATATACTAACGATGACTACAGTATAATAAAAAAAGGCACGAAAAGGAAAAATATTGATAAACGAACAAAATGTGACACGAAGAGAGATATTTATCCATGGTGAGTCGGGGAAGCTCGGGAAAAAACCGAAGGAGCAACCACTCGGATTTGTTCCGAATATCCCCGAATCACCATGGATAAATACATCTCTTCATTTCATTTTATTGCAGTTAATTAAAGTGCTACTATGACCAAAAAATCAAAAGGCTATTTTTCGATATATTAAAATTCAGCTTGATAGTGAGGCAGTGAGGACAAAGACAAAGGAAAGTGGATGATAGGTAAATATTTTTCACATTCATTCCAACGTGTTTCTACTGCTTTTGTCCTCACTGCCTCACTATCAAGCTGAATATTTGATATTTCGAAAATGGCCTATTCTTTTTTTTCTTTGAATTTGAAAACTATGTTAACTAAACACTGTGACCCAAGTCTTAAGCCTTGATATAAAAAAAAGAAATCTCTTTATTTCAAGTAGAATTTCCGTATTTAATGGTTTGCCATAACTAACTTCAAAATCGTGAAAGAGTTGGATAGAGGAGAAAACGAAGTCAAAGACTCATATGTTTAAGAATGCAATGCGACTGAATTAATATGCAGTACCGGAATTTCGGGCTGTTTTCATGTGACGTCATGGCGGCCATATTGGTGCCTCTAAACAAAGAAACGGCAGCCAAGTTGATGTCCTCAAATAAATCTCAGGGAATTGAGTTCTACTATCATGCAAACATTTTCTTTTGTTTCGGTGGAAAAACAAGGTTACTGATAACGTGAACTCCTTTTTTATGAAAATGCTTCCCTTTGTTTTAGCATGCAAATATAGTTGCTGGTCACACGAGCGAATACACTATTTTTAAGACCCCTTAATTAGATGAGTAATATATTCCGTTTTCCCCTCCGGACGTAAGACATCAGCGTAACTATGTTTTCTCTCTGTTTTAATTTTTTCTTGTTTTATGCCTTTGGACCATCTGAGTAAAATTTAAAAGCAAGAGTTTGGCGTCATTAGCGGAAAACAGCATATTCTCAGTTTTCACATTATGTAACGTCCGTCATGTTAGTGTCCCGACCCAATCCTTCGGAAAGTGAACCCTGTTAACTCGAACCAGTTTCAACGCTTCCAAGTTACGCTCTTATTAGAAGGATCGACACACGTTGAATTATGAATTGGCAATATTGTGGTACCAAATGAAACACGAATTATCGCTGAACAAGATGCAGTCATTATTGTGACGTAAGATGTCACCGTGGCAACGGGCAAGCGCTGTAAAAACAACACCCTATATTTTGTCTTAAGTTGCTTATATCTCAAAAACGAACACGGTGACCCCCATTTTGTTATTTCTGAAAAGTAATCAGAAGGGCATGAGGAAACTTTGTGCAAATTTTTAACAAATTATGTCGCGTGGATTCAGAGCCACCTTAATTTTGTGATTTCTTAAGGTAGCTCTAAAGAATTAAACTTTGCCGAAAGTTTCATCGTGGCCTTCTAATCACTTTTCAGCAAGTTCGTTTTTGAGATATGAGCAACTAAATCCAAAATATAGGGTGTTTTTCCCATTTCCAAGGTAACTTATTACGTCACAATAATGATCACATCTTGTTTGGAAACAATCGGTGTTTCGTATGGTACCATAATATTGCTGTTACGTGATACAGTGTTGTAGCATTATTCGATGTAAACAGGAGTCTTCAAAGTGTTAAAACCCTTTCGAGCCTCCTTAACATGCAAATTTTCGTTGGGAAATGTGGCTGTTGATCACGTCACTGAGAACCAAAAATAATAGATTCATTAAAATGGTCCATGAAACCTTTGACACACCTGAAAACTGGCCATGTGCTTTAAACTGGAACAAAAGACAAAACAAAAAACAAAACAAAACAAAAAAAAAACAAAACAAACAAAACAAAAAATAATTGGGAAGGAACAGAGTTTAATTTACGGAAAACTGGTTTGGCAAATGGCCGCCATTTTTTTGTCTTGGGATACCAAAATGGTCGCTTTGACGTCCTGAGCTTACATTGTATTTGATGTGAATCATTGCTTTAGTATAATTACATTGGTGGTTATTTGAAAAGTGTGCATTTTCTTTAAAACAAATACTGTCTTCGTCTCTCACCTCGACAAAACGGCTTGCGGCCATTTTGAAAAACCGCTTAGGTGATTATCGATTATCGCGTAATAATCACCTCAAGGGTAACCAATCAGCGCAGAGGATTGTCAATAATCACATATGTGATTATACTAAAGTTCTTTACTATGTGGCTCGCTATCTGTAGTTCCTTTGCGTGATCACTTATTCGAAATTTCGATTTGAGCTTACGAACAATCTGCACGGTGAAGTCCTCAACGCAAAGTTGCACTAATTCAATCAAGGTCCTCTACATTGCCATACAGATTGTCGTCGTATACATTCATGTAGATGATTTCCTGAAAGCAAAGGTAAGAATAACTATATTTAGATAAAGTTTCACAGCAAAATCTAACAACTGGGTTCGATTCCCAGATCCGAAAACATATGTGGGTTGAGTTTGTTTGTTCTCTACTCTGCTCCAAAAGAGTTCTCTCCGGGTACTCCGGCTTTCCACTCTTCTCAAAAACCAATATGATTTGATACGTATTAGTTTGATTTGATTCAATTTGTACACGACCCCACAAGCTATCCAGCTTTCAAGTGAAGCTATGATCCTCGCAGTTATGAACTAATTTTTTGCAATTGCGTAGGGAAGACTGAAAAATTAAGGACTTCAACAAGGTTTGAAATTTTCAGGCTTCTCTACGCAATTGCAAAAAAATGCGAGGACCATAGCTTTACTTGATTTAATATCCGCAGTTCATATATGATCCATTTCAAATATCCTGTCATCTTTTATTCTGCTTTATACACTATCGAGTGAAAAAAAAGCATTATTATTAGTATTAGTATTATTTTTATTGCTATTATTATCATCATCATTATTATTATTATTATTATTATTATTATTATTAAATTATTATTATTATTATCAGTATTAGTATAGGTAATCACATGATTTCGAGTGCAATTTGGAATAAATAAGCACGAGTAAATTTTTCAAAGGCCAACAAAAGTGCACGAGCCCGTAGGGCGAGTGCACTTTGTGGCCTTTGAAAAATTTACAAGTGCTTATTTATTCCAAATTGCACGAGAAAAATCATGTGATTACTTATTAATAATATACACGAAAAACATAACTACAACAAAAAAATTTTGACAGGGCGCGCTTTTTTTTAGTTCATTCAACTGATTGGCTGAAACAAATTACAACGTTTGTCAAATGCAAACTTACAAGACCGACACTTTCAAAATCATTCAAATTAGAACTTGGAAATGTGTGAGGACTGATTTAAAACCTTTCAAGCGTTTTAAATTTATGTAAAGAAAACTCGCTTTACAATAATTAGGAAAAGTAAACGTTCAATCAGAATCATCCTCGATAATGAACGCTCGGCGTTTACAAGAACTGGGCTGTCGTTTTGAAATCTCAGGAGCTCGCTTCGAGCGGCCAATGATGAAAGACACTTGACAGTTGTTGAACGTGTTCATCATGGTCTGTTCCTGGGACCTCATCATGGTTGGATTTACAGAGAAATTCTGAGTTTGAAAACCTGAAAGTGATGGTGGGAATTGGTTTTCTTTCGTCGCTGTCATCGATGGGCCGGCCAATGTGTGTGGTACTGGCATGTTCGTGTTTACCGGAGCGAGTGGAGCCGCAGTTGTCGTGATGTCGGAAACTGCCATTCGCTTTTTCTCAGCACCGGGGTTTTCATAATTCCGTTTGGATATTGCACTGGAGAGTCGTCGTTGTTCTTCCTCGTCGGCTTCATCGTAATCGTCAAGGGATTGTACGCTTCGGTGGCCTGTGACCTTCACTATATCTGAGCGTTCAACGTTTGCTTTCTTTAGCTTGCTCACTGTTGTCTTTCTAGCACTGTGATTCGTAAATTTTTTGTGACTTTCTTCAAGGCTAGTACCCGCCACAGTTGTTTTCATCATGTTGCTAATGGTGTTTACGCCCATTGGTTGAGTTTTGAACCAGATGTTGTCATTCAGTCTTCGGTTTCTTTTGATACTGAGGTAGAAAGGACCTGACCATCGCATGTTAAGTGGTCTTCGCTCGACAAACTGCTTGAAGAGAGCAACCGGACACCTTTCTCCTCCAACAGAGAACATTCGTGGCTGAAAATCTCTGTTCTTGCTCTGCAGTCCGCCCTGTCTGGTCTTCGTTGGACCTTCGGTAAACTGCACGAACTCCATACCTTCGTCATTTTTGCAGAGTTGAAAATCTTCCATTTTCATTGCGTGGTGCTCTTGACGACCGCGGAGACCAAAAAACTGCGTCAAAAGCCACCACATAGAAGAAATAAGCGCTTCTGGAGTTTTGGAGCCAAATTTTTCTCCCTCCCACAGCACCTCCTCTTCTTCCTCAGTTAAACTTCTGGCTTTATTTGGACGTTTGCCCATACCGGATTGGCGAAGTTGCCGAGCTTTCCCCTCTAAAACTTGCTTGGAAGAGTGGAACTCCCTGTCTCTTATGATGGAAAACTTGTATCCTTTCTCATTTAAATGTCTATCAAGTGCAGCTATCATCACTTTTAAGCTGTCTGGCTCGTAGTCGTCACCGTTTTTGTTTTTTACTTCAGCGTAGAATGATTCAAGTAGCTTGTTTAGTTTTCCTGGCTCGTTTTCCTCGATTTTGTTGACAATATTTTTCTGTTTGCACCACGTCTCCCATACATTCAGCCAGAAAGACGTACTCTTTACTGTATTTGGGTTTTTGGAAAAATTTTTTAGCTCTTCAATCGTTGTTTCGCTCGCAAAACCAAATCGTTGTTTGCTGAAAACTCCGGCCATTTTCCTCCGCGTCTTATCTTAAAATTTCCGCCAATATGTTGCTATAGAAACAGCTCTAATCTGATTGGTTCTTGTTGGTTTCTTTTGTGTGTTTAGCCAATCAGAAAGCCTTTGTAATTTGCACTCGTGTTACAATTATTAAATTATTATTATTATTATCAGTATTAGTATAGGTAATCACATGATTTCGAGTGCAATTTGGAATAAATAAGCACGAGTAAATTTTTCAAAGGCCAACAAAAGTGCACGAGCCCGTAGGGCGAGTGCACTTTGTGGCCTTTGAAAAATTTACAAGTGCTTATTTATTCCAAATTGCACGAGAAAAATCATGTGATTACTTATTAATAATATACACGAAAAACATAACTACAACAAAAAAATTTTGACAGGGCGCGCTTTTTTTTAGTTCATTCAACTGATTGGCTGAAACAAATTACAACGTTTGTCAAATGCAAACTTACAAGACCGACACTTTCAAAATCATTCAAATTAGAACTTGGAAATGTGTGAGGACTGATTTAAAAACCTTTCAAGCGTTTTAAATTTATGTAAAGAAAACTCGCTTTACAATAATTAGGAAAAGTAAACGTTCAATCAGAATCATCCTCGATAATGAACGCTCGGCGTTTTAAAAGAACTGGGCTGTCGTTTTGAAATCTCAGGAGCTCGCTTCGAGCGGCCAATGATGAAAGACACTTGACAGTTGTTGAACGTGTTCATCATGGTCTGTTCCTGGGACCTCATCATGGTTGGATTTACAGAGAAATTCTGAGTTTGAAAACCTGAAAGTGATGGTGGGAATTGGTTTTCTTTCGTCGCTGTCATCGATGGGCCGGCCAATGTGTGTGGTACTGGCATGTTCGTGTTTACCGGAGCGAGTGGAGCCGCAGTTGTCGTGATGTCGGAAACTGCCATTCGCTTTTTCTCAGCACCGGGGTTTTCATAATTCCGTTGGATATTGCACTGGAGAGTCGTCGTTGTTCTTCCTCGTCGGCTTCATCGTAATCGTCAAGGGATTGTACGCTTCGGTGGCCTGTGACCTTCACTATATCTGAGCGTTCAACGTTTGCTTTCTTTAGCTTGCTCACTGTTGTCTTTCTAGCACTGTGATTCGTAAATTTTTTGTGACTTTCTTCAAGGCTAGTACCCGCCACAGTTGTTTTCATCATGTTGCTAATGGTGTTTACGCCCATTGGTTGAGTTTTGAACCAGATGTTGTCATTCAG
>NC_090881.1:36092581-36107581 GCF_036669935.1 Montipora foliosa
ATCCTCACAACATTGGAGGTTTTTTCTTTCGGCTTTCAAACGAAAAAACAAAACATAAACATTTTTTCCTAGAAAACATCCACGCACGCGCGAGTATCACAGCGGAAGAAAGGAGACCGATATCTAAGAATTTTCTTAGAGGATTTACCTTTTGGTAGAAAGCCGATATGGGGAATTCATTCTCTTACCGTGATAATCTCTTGGCTCAGCCCATAATTTTCTTGCTTAGGATATAATCATAGTTTGATATTGGAAAGACCTCCTTTAAGAAAGTTCTCCTTGTACCACTCAGAAGATTTTTTTCCGTCGGTGTTTTTATTTCCTGTAAATTACCTGACCTGGTTTCTCTATGGGAGAGGTGAGCTGATGATCATCATCGTGTGCTGATAGCCGACTCCTTCTATGCACATAAAAAGTCGTTTTGAAAAACATGCCAAAGAAGTGGCCAAAGAACCAGTCCTGAATCAAGTCAAAAGTTTTCTCTCGGGACTTGATATACTGTACTTTAGTCACACGAAACTAAAGTAGAACTCAAGTGAAACTATGATCGTCGCAGATATGAACACAATTTTTTAATTGCGTAAAGAAGCCTGACAAATTCAGGACTTCAACGGGGTTTGAACGCTCTAACCAACTGAGCTGTGAATCCACTGACGTTGGGAGCTGGCCTATTCAGTTGTGGGGTCTAACGTGCAACACATTGAACCGTTCGGGCGAACTACAATCGATTACTTTCAATCCCTCTCAAAATGAAGCTCAAACAACTTACCGAAGCACCACACCGGCACACATTTGTAACTTCGCTATAAAATTACTTCAACCTAAAAAATCACCTTGTGGTTACAAGGTGACTGAGCGGTGCAAACTTTCGTTGATCACTTGCGGGCATTTTGTTCGATCCTTGTGCGCGCCTCAACTCGTGAACATCGAGATTTTTTTCGGTATCAAGCCAACAATCCGTCTTTTCAAGAGACGGATTGGATTCTATCAGTCTTTTGGGGGGGTTACTCTGTACACAGTAAAAGCTTTGATCCATTATGCCTCGTTGGGCTTCGGCTGCAGGGGCAATAATTTCAATCAGCCGCATTACTCGAGCGCTTATTAAAAACCATCTTACAGAAGTACATGATCGTATCCTGTTTCCTTTCTCGGGTAAATCTGAAAGAGGGTCCAGATGCGGCTACACATTTAATACCGTCCCCACTCAAGGCCTATGAATCTCCCTTCAATTCCACACACGAACCGTAACCATGTAGGTAAACTAGTTTTATTTTATTTTCCTCTGGCATGGTCTATAATACCACTTCTCGTGGAACATTCGGCTAAAAATGGACAATCGTCCTAAAAAGTCTCAAATACAACGTGTAACAGCTATGATTTTTTTCTTGTAAAAGCAATGCACCACATTTCCAAGTTTTTCAATTTCTTATTTCATAGGTAACACGAACAGCGTCACTTTGGTTTTGTGGAAACTGTACGGGCTATTTGTTAAAGATTAGAGAAACCGGCGGGCTAAGAGTGGATAAGTATGAGCCATGATTACACTGATCAAATATATGAGAGAGTTCAAAACCGCGAAAGTTATGTAACATGAAGATTTTCACATCGCATTGTTGTTAAAAGCTTTGCAACAATGGATTTGTTCAATCGAGCGCCACACTCCATAATGGTTCGTGTTTTCACTCTTAAAACATTACCCTAATTCTTTAACACATGATCCACCATAATTCACAACAAGAGCTCAAGGACACAAGTTGTGCTGGAAGGTGGCCCTCCATCCAATTAAACTGCGTTGCAGATGGTGAAACCAGAACCAATCATCACCCTGCCAAAAGGTAAAATAATGAGTCGCGACGTGTGACATACTTTTTACTGGTAACAGCTTTGTTCTGCCCAACAGCAGATTAAATGCGGGAATGTATCGCTGCAAGGCAAGCAAACGGCATTGGAAATGATGTTAACCACACCACCTGCCACTGTGGTGGTAAATTTGTGAGTATTAATTCATTGTATAAATAGATTTAGGACATCTCATTGAACGCAACACTTTAAGGAAAGTTGAATTTGTATATGAGTAATGTTCAATAAGGATTGTATTAAGCTATCGGCCTGGATTTTAATTTATAGATATTTGACATGTAATACTTTGTTACGCGTTGCTTATCAACTACAGACTGTTATATAACTTCTGAAATTTACTAATAATCAAGTAATTAACATATTTATCAAAAATCTCTACAAAAACAAGTTCGAGAGCCGAGTTGTAAAGTTTATACGGATCAAGTATTTTTCCGGTGATTTATGACCCCAAGCGCGAAGTGCGGTGGGGCCATAAATTACGGGCGAAACAAGAGAACCTTAACTTTCAGTACGAACTGAGAAAATGAGGTTAGGAACATATTAATTAGATCTATGTGGTAATCAGCCGCGCGGGAAGAAATCTAAGGAAAAAGGAAGTTTCAAATGCCACAAAAGTTTCGCGTCAGAATCTGAAAAACGAAAAAATCTCCTTGTGCCTTGTGAGATATTTCGCAGCTTGAGAGATTTGCAAGCTTATGCAACAGAAACGACATGAAAAACTTGCCAGAGAAGATTTCATCGAAATTTCAGATTTAGAGGGCCGAACAGTGAGCCGTACTCCAGTGAGCTTCTAATAGCTCAATGGACTAGTATTACGGAAGTCGTAAGTTCGGAGCTGCTTAGGAATCTGATTTTTGCAGCTGCCCTTTCGCCCGTTGCCAAACCGCCCCACTAATTTAGCCAATCACATCTAAGAGATTATAATAATAATAATATAATAATAATAATAATAATAATATCGATATTGCTGTACCGGCTGATGTAAGAGAAGGGTGAAAAGAAAGGGAAATAGTGGAAAAATACCAGATAATCGGAAGACTGTGGAAACTCAAAATGGAAGTCGTACCTCCCTAACTTAACAGGAAAACAGATGGGAATGCCACACTGCTTTTTTTTCTTTAGACAACCCTAAAACTTACTTGAGCTCCCAAACAATTTGCCTTTAATTCTGTAGAAACGGTACTATTAACAGAAACAGCATTCTCTTCATATACTTTCCTTTTGTAGTTGCTTCAGTTATCGTGCCCTTGGTGGAGAGAATTATTGTGGAAAAAGGCGATGATATCACATTGTTCTGCAATGCCTCTGGAATGCCACCGCCATCGGTGATGTGGACCCATGTGCCCAAAGGACTCAAACAGTACAGTGAGACGTGGTTGATCACTGATATTCAAGTCAGTAATCTTGGGAATACCGCTGTGATGCAATCAATGTTTATGGGCATGCTACCGTCTCGGTGACTGTTGAGATCGAAGGTAGGTTCTTACTTCATTGGTAGGGGATGAGGATAAAAAACCACTCTGTACAAGAAAACTAGGCACCACTGATTTCTATAGTAGGGACTTTAAAATCTACGACGGCGACGCCAACGAACACGTCGCCTCAAAATAATTGCGTCTTTGCACCATCCTAAGTCTTTCATGATTTTTCTATCTTTTTCACGTCGTGCAATTTGTGCGGAGTGCCCTAAACGTAAATTGGACACGGAACGGTTTCAAAATAAAAATAGAGCATACGAGGTTGACATTTCTAAGTTCACGTTTCGCTTAAAGGTCAAATTTTGGTGATTTCATGTCATTATCATAAAGATTACAGCAAAAGATGTCTTAAAATGCGTGCCACACGTGAAGGACGACAATTTCTCCTCTTGTAATCAATGACATAATTATTTTCTGGAATTTTCGTCGTCGTAGCTTTTGTCGTTTCGTCCCTGTAAGGGCCTGGCCAAACGGGAAATGTTACGCGACCAAACAGCATCAAACATTGTTTCGTTGGTGACCAAAAATGCCGATACTGAAGCGAGTTTCCAAACGTTTAAAACATCCTTGGTCTAACTAAGATCAAACTCCACAAGCAGATAAATGTGGGTCTCAAATACGTAAACAACACGTAGATACAAGCGACTAAGTAAGCGTGGTACGCATGCGCTTGCAAACAATTTTGATACGGCTGTCCAAACGAACATATCTTCGCCCATCAAACACGAGAACAAAAGAAATGTTTTCAGTTGTTTGATCAAATGTTTGATGGCGTTCAAATTTTATTAAATACGATCAAACAGCATCAACCAGATGGCCAAGTGGTAAAATGTTTGGTCAGCAACAATGTTTGATGTTGTTTGGTCGCCAAAAATTTTCCGATTTGGCTAGGCCCTTTCATTCAACTGAAAAGGGTTGGGAATTTCCGACTCTTTATCATTCAAGAGAAGGGGTTCAGAATTCTTGACCCTGTGTCATTCAAGGAAAAGGTTTACAATTTCTGACCCTGTATTATTCATGAAACGGGTTCAGAATTCCTGATCCTGTATCATTCAAGAAAGGGTTCAGAATTCCTGATCCTGTATCATTCAAGAAACGGGTTCAGAATTCCTGATCCTGTATCATTCAAGAAAAGGGTTCAGAATTCCTGATCCTATATCATTCAAGAAAAGGGTTGCGACTTTCTGACTCTTTATCATTCAAGAAACGGGTTTAGAATTCTTGACCCTGTATCATTCAAAAAACGGGTTCAAGATTTCAGACCCTGTATCATTCTAGAAAAGGGTGCAGAATTTCTGCCCCTGTATCATTGAAGAAAAGATTTCATAATATCTGACCCTTTAGCATTCATGAAAAGGGTTCGGATTTTTTGACTCTTTATCATTCGAGTAACGGGTTCAGCATTTTTAACCCTGTATCGTTCAAGAACAGGGTTCAGAATTCTTGACCCTGCATCATTCCAAAAAACGGGTTCAAAATTTCGGACCCTGTATCATTCTAGAAAAGGGTGCAGAATTTCTGACCCTGTATCATTGAAGAAAATAGTTCATAATTGCTGACTCTTTAGCATTCATGAAAAGAATTTTTTACCCTCTATCGTTCAAGAAAAGGGTTCAGAATTCTGGATCCCGTCTAACACTAAAGAAAAGGGTTCAGAATGTCTGTCCACTTTTTGAAGGAAAGGATGCAGAATTATTGAGCCCATTATTTATCAGTAAAGGAGAGGGTTCAGAATTTGAACTGAAAAATGGCCAATAAGGGTATTGCCTATGGCATTGTAGTTGTCCTAGTTCTCTTCAACACTTGGCCTCGAAAGAAACCACATGCGTTCGTTTGCATCAGAAAACATTTAGATGATGAAACATCACTGCATTGCCGTTAACAAAGATTGTGCTTATCTTGAAACACAGTAGTAGTAGGAGAAAAACAACTGCATTGGTTGTTACATTTCAAAATGTAACAAGCAGGTAGCAATTTTGGACAGAAGTGTTGGGACAAATTAACATGCAAGTATTTAGTGTCATTACGCCCAATATCCCATCTCCCCCTCCCCCTGCCCCCCACCCCTTCCCCTCCCTTTGCCTGAGTCCATTTCATGTTGTAATCGGCGACAAAGCGACTCAGCCTGTCTAATCCCATTCATAGCATTAGTCAGCTCAGCTGTCATAAGATCTTAGGTCTCACTTTTCAATATAATTTAAGATTTGTAGATTAGGTTTAGTATGTTTTTAAAAGTAACCATATACAGAACCAGAACAAAAAGAAGAACGCAGTTGAATTTTTGGAGGACCAGATTGCAAGCAAGGTCAAGGTAGATACATATATATTTTTAAATGTATTTTACCTGTTAATAACATGCATGGAAGAATTTCTCCATTCTAATTGGCTAACAGAATTGCACTTTCCAGGTAACACAGTGCAGAAGAAAGGTAATTCAGCGCAAAAAAGGGCCTCGGATGGCGATATTTTTTTGTGATTGCCTGATACGCGTGCGTCTCTTCTTATGAATTACGAATTTTTTTATGAATATTATTAACAAGTAACCACAAGCTTTTTCTCGAGCAATTTGGAATAAATAAGCACTGTCTCGTAAAAGTCTTTCAAAGGCTACAAATTGCACTCACCCTATGGGCTCGTGCTTTTTTTCACCTTTTAATATGACATTGCGTATTACCGCACATCGCTATCCTAAACTGTAGCGCAATTCACGAAACCAGCATTTGCAACGTGAAAGTCTACTTCTCATTGAACTAAAATAACTATAATATGAACCCAGTAGTCATCCTTTGCTTTTTCTGAGAGTCCGTGAGGTATTAAACCCTTTAGTGCCAGGACTGATATCATGTAAATTCACCTCACAATTTGTATGAAATGTCACTTCGACAGATATATTGAAATGAAGATTCTTATCAGCTTACGAGCTGTGATCTTGATATAACACCAAATTCCCATGACTACCTAACAAAGAACTCTATGGTACTATTTGGGAGAATCAACGTTTCGATCGTGGGAATGAGATGGTTAATGAATTCAAAGCCTGTATAGGCCTTTATGGGTTCTGATCCTGTCAGAGGCTAACAAAATTTTCTGAGTAATGTTAGGTGGCCTATTTTCAAACTGTGGAGAGTTTATGCACTGTAATATTCTATTAAATATTAACTTCTGTTATCTGTTATTGTTCTTGCTTGTTGTTTTGCAACTGCAGGTGCTCTGATTGCCTTGATCATTGTAGCAGTGGTCCAAAATGGTACTAGCTCGGCAAGCGTCGTGAAGCAGTTGCCAGCAGCTCAACCAAAACAGATGTACAGTTGATAATGATAATGATAATGATAATGATAATGATAATGATAATGATAATGATAATGATAATGATAACGATAATGATGATGATGATGATGATATAATAATGACAGGAGCCCATCACCCGGAGCGTGCAACTTACCTATTTTCGTGCAACGGCATTTTCACAAGTAAGGTTATTTTTAGATTGAATTTCCCACTAATGAGACTCCCACAGGAGCCCAATGACCAATTACAAGAAATTAAGCTGACGTCATAGGGTCACCGAACCGGAACTGCCTTTGTTTTTTGACCTAATTCGCGGGAGGGGCTAGTCTAAAAATAAACCTACTTGTGAAAACGCCGTTTCACAGACGCTGTATGGAAGTTGCACGCTCCAGATGGGCTCCCGTAATGATAATAATAATAGTAACTTTATTTAAGTGTCAATGTTTTTAGCACAAGAGCACTAATTGGGGACACTAAAGCAATTAACTCAAATCAAATTAAATATTGGTTTTTATAGAGAGGAGAAAACCGGAGTCCCCGATAAAAACCTCTCGGAGCAGAGTAGAGAACCAGAAAACTCAACCCACATATGACATCGAGTCTGGAAACGAACCCGTGCATATTGGTGGGAGGCGAGTGCTCTCACCACTGCGCCATCCCTGCCGGCCCCAAAGTATTATTATTATCCAACCCATTGGTGGAGGCGAGTGTTCTCACCACGACGGCATCCCCTTTCTTGAACTTATGATACAACATGATACGGCATGCGTGGTAATTCTCAGGACGCCTACATGCCAAATTTCTCATACTGCTTTTTTCCAATGCAAATGGCCACGTTTCTTATACCATTTTTTATATTTTTCACTCAATATCTCCCTCGGTAAGGCGTTTTTAATTTCAGGTTAAACCAAAACAAAAACAAAAAATATTCTAAAATTGCCGTCATTTAGAAATTAGGCGTGAATGAATTGAAAGGAGCAACTTAGCATTGCATTTGCATCTGACACAGTGGCACTCGCCTTTTTCGAAAAACCCCCTCGAACCTTGTCATATGATCCTGCGAACAAGCTCACTGTAGGGTTGTTCTGAGATCTTTGCTTCAATTTCCTCGTAAATGGTGTTGTGTTTAAAGTTAAGAGATGGATATAACTGTTGTTGTTATATAGCTGAATTTTTCCCCCAGCAGTGCACGCTCTCATTGGTTACGTCGAGGTCACATGATATCTAACAGAAAAACTGTTTCCCGCTAAAAGTCTCCGAGCGGGCAACAGAGCAAAATCTATGACGTCAGAGAGTAACAGTGCACTGCTACCCGCGAATGTTGACTGACGACCGCGTTTTTGTTGCCGTTGCAGGTTTTTATTTTTGTGCTATATAACAAATCACTTAATGACTAGTCCCTCAGGAAACACTTCATTTTGTTTCGCTCGAATCTCATTGTTTCCCTCGGCTGCGCCTCGGTTCTTAAAGAACAAGGCACATAATAATACACACATTCATATGTAAATAAGTGGCCGGATATTATTCTGCAGTTTAGCTAAGGGACGCCATAATTCCTTAGATTTTGACATTGCACAATTTGTCAAACTTTACCAAAGAGAAGAGGTTGTTCGCAGGCAAAATGCTCCTTACCTCTCAACCACTGGGTATAACTTTTGTTGACAGATACCGTTGTTTCCATTTTTAGGTAAATATTCTCAAAGGGAGGACCCATAAGGTTAGGCTTTCTTGGTGGGAGTGTTGATCTTATGTAATCTGGACTAGTTTCATTGCCCTTTGTCTCCAAAAATAATGGGTCTTGTCTTTCTTTGCTTTTGTTACACGTTTTATTAGGTTTGTTTCATAGTCTTATTCTTTGATGCTTCTTCCTTAGTCTTTCCTTGGAGCACTCAACAATGGTTGTTCAAGAGAGATGTCACAATGGGAAAGAAGGGTGGCGGAAATGGATATGTCAGCGTAAATACTGGGTATGAAAACGATGGACAATGAGCAAGACTAACGATTAGTTACACAGAAAGACACCTGAAATACACTCAATGACTCACAGTCACAGGTTAGGACAAAGGCGTGCAAATCCTCTACTTTTAGGCGTGTAACCCTTTTCGGAGTTCAGTGCATTTTGAATCATCACCTTCTTTCCACTTTCCACTCGCCTTCTTTCCATTTGGCAATTTTTCGAGCCAAACGAATTTTAAAGATAAAAGTAGAGAACAGAATTTTTTTTTTTTGCCTTGGAATGACCTTAGTAATGCGTTTAAAGCTAAGTTGTCGTTGCTTTCGCCAAAGAGTGTGTATATGTTATAATAAAGAATAGCTATCAACACAACAATTCAGAGCTTACAGCTGAAATCAGAGCATAAAGGTAGTTTTCCCTGTTCCAATGGCTGAAAAGAAAATAGTTGCTAGTTCTTTTAGGGCACACCCAATCATTCTAAAACGGTCGAGTGAAAATTTACTATACCTCGAATATTCTTTCTTACATCGGGAAAACAAATCTCTTACTTTTCTGTACTTTTTTTTGGCTGGAAAAGTTAGTTCAATTCGTGGTCATGTGTCTGTTCCGATAACGCCTTTACACAGCGCGTTGCTGTGTGAAATTGAATTGGGGTGGGGTGGTAGGATGTCTGTGTAACTTGTGCTGTGAATTCCCATGTAGCAAGTCCAAAGTCGTTTGTTATGATGATGAAATTTACTTTTACTGTAAAAAAAAGAAAAAAAATATTTGAAAGTTTGATTTGTTTCAATGGAATTCTATTGGTATAGGTAATCACATGATTTTGAGTGCAATTTGATTCTTTAAAAAAAATTGCAAGTGCTTATATATTTCAAACTGCACGAGAAAAATCTTATGATTACTTATTAATAATACATATGAAAAAAATCGAGGTGGTTATGCAGAAGAAACGCACGCGTATCACGCAATCAGGGAAAAATTGCGCCATAATTGCGCCATCCAGGGTGTTTGATTAGTTCTGATTAGTTCTGACCAAACCCTATTGTTTATTAGTCAATGAGAATGCTTGGTTTGTTACCTCTTTTTGCACTGAATTACCTCTGTTCTGCGCTGTGTTAACTGAAAACTGCACTGCTCTCAGCCAATCAGAATCCAGTAATTTTTTCATGTATATTATTGAATTAGAAATATCTATTTGAAGTGGGGGTAATGTACGCAAGGTGGAAGTTATCCTCGCACTTATTGTTTTATTTTTTCAAGTTGTTTCTCATTTCCAGTTCTCAAGACCCTTTGGAAGTATAACAATATTTGCAGAAACAAGTGGCACATGGCTAAAGTCCTCACTGTACATCAAGATTTGTAAGGTTAAGTGAAAAATAACCATCCAGTCCTCTAATGGATCAGTGTTGGATAGACCTACCAATAAGCTTGTTCTTAACAAGAGACTTCTTCTCTTTCTTCTAAGTTAGACCACTCTAGAGGATTTAGTACATATGATGATCTAATAGAATAATCAGTCCTTTATTTTGTAACTTTTGCAATTTGTCAGCGCGTGTTTTGGAGCAGTCACTCCATACAATACCACAATAATCAAAGTAGGGTTGTACAAGTGAATAGTAAATTGTTTGATTGTCAATTAATTTTCTGAGCTAAATACAGCATTTGCAAGCCATTAAAGACTTAACATGAGAAATGCTTGATCTGATCATCCCAGGTTAGCATTTAATCAATATGAACCCACAATAGCCCCCAAGAACTTATGTTCAATTGGTCTGTCAGGTAGTACTGTTTCGGCCTTCTGGGCCTTATCGGTGCAGTGCTGACGGTTCTAGAATGGAGGCTAGGCTCATCACGCTTTTTTTTTTTTTTAAACTGGTGTGACATGACGCTTACTTATTTTCTGTAAACAAGTTGTCGTTTTACTGCAGTTCCTTCCGTCTCTGAAATTCTCTTTGGCGTTGCGTTTTCCTGCATGTTTATTCTAGCCCTTTCTCGTTCCCCTTGGAAACGTTCTTCGCTACAATTCTGCCTCCCATATCTGTTATGTATGGCAGAAACTCTGTTTAACAAAAATAATTCCTACAATAGTCATTCTGGCAAAAACTAGCGATAAAAGCGTCCGACGTTTCGGCGACATATTGGCGCCATTGTCAAGGGAAACTAAATTAAATATGCGATCTCAAGAGAAACTAGGTTAGCATTAGATTCCATCCACCAAAACCACCCTGGCACATTTCCTTGCAATTACACGACGTAATATCCCTTCTTAATATGACAAGCTTACCGCTGTAAAAAGAATGAAAACAGGCAGAATTCGAGCTTTAGTTCAACAAGAAATATCGTTTCTAAGCAAAGCCGCGCTGATCTACAGTATTTAGGTCTAAAAACCACTTTGAAGACGATTAGCTTTTACTTGTTTTGCTGGGTACTACTATGTCAATACTCCAAAAAATTCGATATTCCAGGAGCTTGTCTCGTTAGTCTAGTGGATATTGGAATATGCAAGGGAGCCCATCGATCCGGCCCGGGGTTCAACTCTTTGGCTCGCCTAATCTGAATGTTCTCTGCACATTGAAATGTTTGTTTCTTTGAAGTAGATTTGAAGTCTGAAGCAGATTGTACGTCGTGTAAGTTAAATGAGACGGGAAATGTGGGTTTGAGGGATGGAATCTAATGCTAACCGAGAAACTAAGAGTCCAGAGTCATTAATTTGCATGAGTTAGACAAAGACCTTAGCGCGAATTGAGTGTGATTGTACATTTAAACACGGTCGTAATTGTTTAATGAGAAACATCTCATTAACGAGACAATCATTTTTTCAACACATTAAAACAATTGTGAAGGTCATCCGGTATCCTGCCTGCGTGTCTATTATCATAGTGTTTGCGCACTGACGAGGTCTTGCTTCTATGTCCATCAACGCGTACGAACAGATCGCCACGGGTGTATCCGACATAACCAGCATCGCACTGGTCACACTTGAAGTTATGCACAACGCATTGTTGATCAATTAGCTGAGGCTTTAATTCGCTTGTCGGGAACTCCTGGGCAATCTTGCGGCTCGTAAACACTGGTTGGACAATAGTCTGGAGCTTCACTTTAAGATCTTTTAACTGTGTCTTCACAATATTAGCAGACTCCTGGTCTTTAAAGGTTATGACGACCCGAGTAGTGTTTTCTGTCGTAGATTTTGATTGCAATGGAGACTGGTCAGCGACCCTTAAGTTTAGAAAGTTTTTAACAATGGAGTCCACAAGGTGCTTGGGATACTTCAGTTTTAGAGAAAACAGACTTCAGTCGTTCGCACTCCTCAGTGAAGTAGGACCATGACGAAGACAGATGATATGCGCGATTGAGCATAGTTGTCAACAGGCCGCGCTTGTACCTATTATCGACATGACTGTGGTAATGGAGGAGCAGACCACTGTTTGTTGGCTTCACGAAAATACTTTACTTTCAATACGGGGTGCTCGGTTTAAGAGTTTACAACCGAGGAAGGGGAGCATTCCCCCATTTTCGACCTCCATAGTGAACTTGATGGCGGTGTAGGTGTGGTTGAGGGTGTTGAGGAAGTCCCTTGCTGTAGGCAAATCAGGAATCACAGTGAGTGTGTCGTCAACATATCGACGATAATAAGGTGGCAGCTTGCCCTCAACATCTAATTTCTCTTCAATAGACGACATGGATACGTTGGCTAGCAAGGGCCCAAGAGGGGACCCCATCGCTACACCGTCGATCTGTTAATGGAAGCCATTAAATTGGAAAAGCTGGCCCTTGGTAGCCACACCCAAAAGATCGATAAGATCCTGCTTCGAAATATTCAAATCCTATTTCGAATTAAACCAGTTGTTACTAAAGACTCTGTCCGCGAGAATCTTAATGGTTTCATCCAAGGGCCAGCTTTTCCAATTTTTTTAATGTGTTGTTTAAATGTGAAAAAAAATGCCAGAACAAGTTTGATTGTCTCGTTAATGAGATGTTACTCATTAAACAATTACGACCGTGTTTAAATGTACAATCAGACTCAATTCGCACTAAGGTCTTTGTCTAACTCATGCAAATTAATGACTCTGGACTCTTAGGGCCAGTTATTTAAACAAAGTCTGACTTAAGCCGCGGCTTAAGACAATTAGTGGACCTCCAAATCTGTTTATAAGCGGTATATTTTAAGTAGATAAATTGCTGTCTAGTCTGGAATGCAAACCTTCTTGTTATCATCAGCAGCAGACAATATTAAGATATGATTGTTGGTAATATTGAAAATGGCTTAGAACGCGGTTTTGTTATACATTGTCTAAACTATGTTTTAATAATTGACCCTTAGTTTCTCTTGAGATCGCATATTTAATAATTCAGTTTCCCTTGACAATGGCGCCAAGTTGTCGCCTAACCGTCGGACTCTTTTATCGTTATTTTTTGCCAGTATATGTTTATCTAAATCATTTAAATTAGAATAGTCATTCTCTCGAACTTTATTCTACCGCACCTCTGAGCGCATATCTTCTGTTTTGGAGATAAAAAAATAAAAATAAAAATATCATGAATACTTTTCATCGTTTTGAACTTCCACAAAACCTTTGAATTTCTCTCCATCTTGCCCTGATTACCCATGATGCACTCAAGAGCATGAACTCGTTTATAAACCATTGTGCAGCTTGCAGCACCGCCAAAGGCAAATGCGACCAATCCATTCCTTTATTATGGAAAAGACTTCTGTGGTCTTCAAGACAACTGGCTTTTCTAAAAACCACTCAAATATTAAAAGGTCACGACCAACAATCGCAACTATGTGAATGTTATTGTCAATATTGAATCTTCTTGGCTGTTTAGACAGAATATGTGTTGCCCTTATATTCATCTGTTCCTTAAATAGCCCAAAACTGTGTTCTAACCATCAGGATCAGCAACATGATAAATTTTGACTCAGGCGCATGTACCGGTATGGAAGAATTTCTCGTAAATGTTTATGCATTCCGTAGAAACACAACCGCAACCTTGTACGCCATTCATAATAATGAATTCTGAACTGCACGCATGCGCATTTGATGAGAGGGGCAAGTTTTTCGTCATGACCTCTCGATCAATCAGCCGTTTTCAAGTCCTGTCAATGCGGACCTTTCAATCGCAAAATTAACTTGTCTTAAACTTTTCTCTCTTTTTTTTTCTTTTCAATTTTTCTCTTTAAGCACTTCAATGTCAATTTGTAAAACATTATGTGCCTCTTTTTTGCATCTGCCGTGTAAACAGAAAATTTTTTTTTGCAAAGCACAAGACTAATTCTTGGTCTGTGACATTGTTGTCAACAAGAGCTTTTGACACAAGAGTATTTACCCAATTACGTTTGGCAAAAACCAAAATTTTTTCGTGTTTGACCAATTTCTTTCCATTTTTTTTTTTTTTTTTTTTTTTGCTCACGGCAGTTGAAGCAAGGCCAGCAAGACCACAAAAGCCTGCAACGCCAGCGAGTGAGGCACCGGCAACAATTCCAACGCCAGAGAGAGCGGCTGGAAGTGCAGCAGAAGACAACGATGTAGCGCAACTCCGCTGAAAGCAGTTGTGGCGTGGGAAGCGGTTTCGACTTTTTGGCTTTAATTTGCAACTTTCATCCGTTGTTCGATTTCGCTGTCCATCACGAGGGGCCACGACGTCTGAAATTTGTGGTGGAAGGGGCCATCCTTTTTGACGGAAATAGAGTATCAGTGGCCTTGCTTACTAGCCACTAGCACTGCAAAAGACGACATCGCCCTTCGAGGTGAGGCCGTTAAAGAAACGTGGGAAGACAACGCACTGGAATGGAATGTTCAAGCGCACGTGCTGTGATCGTTCAAGCTTCTCCGTGCCTCTCCAACGTTGTCCAGCTCGATGGATCAAGCAGCGACAACAAACTAATTAGAGTAACTGGCTCGTGTCTTCAAGTTCACCAATAGAATAATGAAGGGTCCAGGAAGAAACCCGGACATCACAGCGGAGGAGATGAATAATGAAAGAACCTTCTGGTACAAATACGTCCAAAGCAAACTTGATGAAAGGGAAAAAAAAACCCTCTTTAAGAAGGAATGAACCCATTCATCTATGAAGCGGCCCCTATTGGCGCGGAAAATCGTCTGGCGTTACACAGATCTCACTGCAGGACTGAAATATCTCACTGCTTGACCTCTTTCAAAGTCATATTTAACTTAAATATCTGAATGGCAACACTCTTAAGTGTTTAGTTGGAAAATAGCTTGGGACCATGAGGAAACACGGCATCTTTATTGACAGCCAAGTCCTTTTCACTCTAATCTTTCTTCAAAAGGCAGGTAAGAACGTAAAGATAATAGACAGAAATGTAAGCACCGTTTTCAGTACGTATTGAACACTAGCTTACTTCACGATGCTTAAAGACAATTAAAGCCCGAATTATCATATGATCTACTTTTT
>NC_090881.1:36112581-36120081 GCF_036669935.1 Montipora foliosa
GTAACAAATAACTACAAGAAGCGAACCGCATTACTTTTTACGGTAAATTAGGAAAACGGAAATGCAATACACTGCTATAAAATCGTTACTTACTTCTGTGGCGGGCCTAACTTTCAGTTTTTCTTTACCGGTTAGCTTTGAATCAAATTTTCCTGGTAAGCGAAATAAGGCGATCGATGTCGATACAGTAAGATGCTTTTCTTCGTAACTACAAAACAAAAGCTGTCGCGGTGAAAACCAATAATCTGCTCAAATGTAAACAAACAACAGCTGAACTGTTAATAGGTGATGACACCCATTTCATCAATAAAACAATTTTACTCAGTCAAAGCTTTCCTTTCTGCCCTTGCAAGTGTCGTATTTTTGGTAGTACCTCAATGGAATCTGAAACTAGTCCTGAAAAGGACTGATGGCAGTGACTGACGTTACGACAACCTGAGCGGAAGCCATCTTCCCAGTCAAGTGACGAATGTAGTGATGCTCTGGTCTGTATTGGGGGAAAAGTAACGTAATTGGTTGCATTACGATCCGGGTTGTAAGTGAAGGTCGGAGTAGTTTTGTAAGTTCAGAGGAAAACAGTTGTTTGTAGTTAAGGTTTTCTCTGAAGTATTCTCGTATTTCAAGTATTTCTTCTCGTCGTTTAGACAAGACCGAAACACAAGTACTTTCTTATGGATTGAAACATTCTATTCCACCGCGAAACATTAACCTAACGAGAATATTGTATCGAGTGTTGAGGCGGTTATGGCTCGTAAAATCGACCAACGACAACATAAGAAGCAGAGAAGCCTCTACTAAACAATCAGCCTCTCTTAAAAACTGTAATTTAACTACAGCAAACTACTGAAACGACTGAAAAACGACAGACATATGCATTTTACCGGGAGACAAAGGACGCGTTAACTTTGTTATGGACAAAAAGGACTCAGTACTTTGACAAAATGGACAAAATGGTCAACGATAGACAAATGAACCACTGAAACGTGACCCCACATCGGCACTCTAACCAAGACTCAACAAATTACTGATACCACCGACATACAACTTTATTACAAACTCAGGTGGCGCGTACCACATCCACCCAAAGTGTACGGACTACCTAAGCTACACAAACCTAACATAACTGTACATATGCGAAACATAGTCTCGTTCTGTGGATCTACCACTTACCAGCTTTCCAAACACTTAAAAGTGTTCTTTAGCCTCTTACCGACAAATCCACACACAAACTACAATCCTCTAAAAAAAAATCATTGACGCTATCAAGATGATACAGTTACCTGACGACCACAAGTTAGTATCTTTTGACGTTACGTCAACAACAACAACAACAACAACCATGCATCTTTATTGAGATTGTATGTGCTCAATTGCATTAATGGGCACTTGAAAATTAGTCTGTTGGCAAAGCTATTTTTAAGTCTTTCGGTATGGATTGCTAGCCTCTGCTTCTGCGTCCTTCTCAAGTTGTATTTTGATTCTTTTTTCTCTTCGTCAGTAGGGATCTCAAAGGATGACCAAATTGGCTATTTAGCTTCCCATATATTTGTTTTTTGCTTATCTCCAATAAATCATAAATGGAGAATAAGGTTGAACAGTACGTCCTTTTGTGGCATCTAGAAAGAAATCTCTGTACAGGCTCTGGCAAACGAGGACACATTGTTGCAGACACTTTCTTGCTGACACCAATGTTTCCCCGTTTGCCCGCGCGCGCAACATTTGTTTGCGGACACAAATTTTGTGGCCGGGACACAAAAAATGTTTCTGATTTTGTTCAAAAACATTTTGTTTGTCCAAGAAATGTGTCCTAGTTTGCGCAGCATGGAAACACAACATTTATTTTGTGTCCCGCGCGTGTGCGCGCCCAAGAAACATCATGAGCAACAATGTGTCCGCAACAATGTGTCCTCGTTTGCCAAGGCCTTACCTTCGACCGATCAGATTCGCTGGCAGCGTATACAGAGAGACCATATGTAATTTTTAGCATGACTAAGGTTTTAAATAAGCAGACAATTTCTTCTTGGGAACAACCTTCTTTGCCAAGACCTCTGATTACAATAGCTTCTTTTAGTTTTTCAGATAAGTGATATGAAAAAGTACTGTTTGATTGGAATGTAATACCTAGAATTTTTAACTTACGGAACTCAGCAGTGTTGCAGACTGGACTGAATTGGGTTTGTAGAGACTTCTTCGCATATGTGAGTAATTTTCACTCGGACGGGTTGCAGCTACCACTGCAACCACTCCAACTAGCTCCAAGACTGCCATCAATGACTCGAATACTTTTTCCAACCACCACTGTCCACAGATGACTTAATGAACTTACCGAGCTGCAAAACGATTTTTGTGACGTAAGATTCTTTGCTAATCAGAAGTAGGGACATAAATCTGCAGAACCAACACGCAGGGAACACGCAAAGTACTTGCGCGTTGTCCACGTAAACACAAGCCAGATTAATGGCTGGCAATATGGAGGATATTATAAAAGATTATGAGATTTTCGGTATCTAAAAGCTAAGAAGCCACCAGCTGCAGGAGAATGCGATCAAGTATGTTGCGGCCAAGGAGAGACGCGACGTTTTTGTCAATTTACCTGCACGATTTACCTACACGATTTTGAAAGTCCTTGCTTGTGGTGTTTTCGACCGTGCGGTGCTCTTCGGGGAAAAATATTGTGATTTTGATTTATCCAATACCAATTGTTTTCAGATTGTTACATTTTACTAGAATATTCTACAGTAACATGTCCTTTGGTCTTCTTTTCTCTGACTTTGGAAAAGACAATGCCTTCAAGTTAGCGCCTTGAGTTTCCGCTTTAGTAAGCGGTGTCGATGCAAATATTTATACATTAAGCTCTCACTGAAGCTTTCAAAGGCTTCTTTAACGACGTTTTGTCATCTTGGTGGAGCAAAAACGAGCGCTAGAATTGGTGAAGTCCTTAGATCCCCATAGCAATCCAGCTTATGCATATTCCGGAGCTTAAACGGCGCTCGGGCCGATTTTACTTCTTGCTTTTCTAGATACGTTTACTACGGCGTAACATTTCGAGCAAGCGTCACCAAAACTCGAACATTTCTTCGCTCTTAACTCGAAGAGTAATGTCACCGTCAAACGGTCTTTTAATTTAGTCCTCAAGCTCCGAGTCGTCCATTTTACGTACGGCTTTCTTGTATCGTATTGGTCGATAATAGCACTTCGTGAGGCAGTTAGACCACATAAATCGGCTCGAAGTATCAAAGAGGAGATGTCCAAAACACTCTTACTAACTACATTTATCTTCCCTGTTGCAACCAAACATTTTGTCCGTCAAAGAATGCAACATTCGCCACTGCAGGAAATCTTACTAAAGTCTTCTTTGGCGTCTCACTCATAGCTGTTCGTTTTAAAGGTTCGCTAGTTAAAACGATAACACGAATTGAGCGGAGATCACCCAAAAAAACAAAAAAAAAACAAACAAAAGTTGTTACGTCACAGAAATCGTTTGGCAGCTCGGTTTCGCAGACGCTATTTTTCGGGGGAGAGAAAACGACCGCCGGAAATGCGTCTGCGTTCGAAGGCTACTTTCTCAGAGAACTGCTCTTATTTAAGTTCCGGGTATCAAGTGAGCTTTTGCTGTCTTAAGCTCAAAGAAGATAACAGACGACTTAACTCAAGAAGTTGTTTCGCTTGATTTAAACAAGGACACACCTTTTATCGGTTTTTGTTGCTTTTCAATCTCTTTAGGCCCACAGAAATAATCATCCATTTTAGTTTATCAAATACTGACAACCTTCCTTATTATTCAGCATTGACCACCACAACCACCACCGATAACAACACCAAGAACGATGTGCATTAAAAACAAATCAAAGACAACAACACTGATCAACAAACTAAAATATCAGCGTTAATTGTCCCTATCCTGAGCGACACAAACTATCTTTTGCCCGTTTTCGTTTACCTGAGAGTAAGCCTTGACGAATCCAGGAAGTCGCCTATATGTTTTAAATTAAAGTTATTTTGTCTTAAGTTAACGTACCCAATGAAAATATGAAGGGAAGTGATTGTGTCGCATCGGTTTTTTGTACTACAGCGCTTGATCCATGCACAAGTGGCAATTACAAGATTCTTAATTCCTCTGATCGTCTCGTTGGGAACACTGATCAAAGCCCGTTAAAATGTGATAGGCATGATCTCATCCCAGGATGGTATCGTTTCACTGGTGATGCTGGAGATAAGATACCAAACACACGACCACCACACACCCATCGCTGTGGTACGCATGCCCCAGGTTGGATCAATGGTAACAACCCTGCCGTTGCCGATGGTGAAGTGAATCGAACGGTTTGTTATTTCTGGTGGGGAAACTGTAGTTGGAATAACAACATCAAAATTAAGAATTGTGGAGCATTTTACGTCTATGAGCTGCAAAAGCCTCCAAGCTGTTGGCTCCGATACTGCGGTGAGTAGATATGTTCAAACAAAATGTAAATTAAAATACTTTTAGCCACAGACCTGCAAAAGATTAGCAATAGGATCGACTGCGAGCAGTCTCTCTTTCGCTTTAGAATCGTTAAAACGAACCCGTGCGTTGAACTTCTAACGGCTAAAGCTGCGGGTCGCAAATACCGCGGCGCTCCGGTAGCGGAGTGTTCTTATTGGTCGATCTAAGAGAAGCGATGACGTTATTTTGATAAATGTCAATCAACTCTAAATTCGCGGTAATATGGAGGCCGCATATGAGGCCCTTTACGATGAGAATTTAAAACAAGAAGAGGAGCCGCATTCGCTCTTCTTGAAAAGCAAGATGTTTTGGGCATTCTGCCCACACGTTTCATTAAAGGCTTTATTAATCAAAGTTTCACTGTTGCGAAAAGTGTTATCGATGCTGTTGTGCCAACTGTGATTGTTATCATTATCATTATCATTATCATTATTATTATTATTATTATTATTATTATTATTATTATTATTAGTATTATTATTATGTCGTACCGCAAGGATGCTCCAGCGATGCATAGTTTACTAACTATGAGCAATGCGAATGCGATTATTGCTAAATCATAGAAATAGTATACACAAATTTATTATTTTGTCACGCACGAAGTGGACAATTTTTGGTTTACATTGTGGCTTCAAGTTGGTCTACGAAACAGAACTGTATAAAAATCCATATGTACTCAGATTGAGTAGCCATTCTACCAATATACTGCTCCTTCACTGTTGAGCACTCTCTTGGCTTCACCAAAAGACCAGACTTAGCGCCAAAGAACCACCCGATACCTCATTAACTATACAGAATGTGTACGCTAAACGAGTACGCCCACTGCTCGCTGAGGAGTCCTTCTGCCCTCCAGTCACTGAAATGAACTTAATAAGGCAAAGTTTTTGCCCTAGTTTTGTGTATGAGCTCCCTTTTAAAATTACCGCCGAAAATAAATTGAGATATCAGTTCAAACGCTTGCATAACATCTTTCCCACCAATCAACTCCTTTGTAAAATGAACATCAAACCACCCTAGGCCTCTGAATGTTAACATTGCAATTCTGTTTATGAAACATTTATTCATATGTTTTGTGAGTGTCCCGTTGTCCAACTTTTCTGGAGAGATGTCTTGAATTCGTGGAACTTGAAGCGATCTGACAACTTAACTCCTAGCCCAAATGAGATCCTCTATGGCTACAAACCTGAATCCAAAAGCTTTCACACTTTTAATCATTATCTGTTAATCGCCAAATATTATATATCTTGCTAGAAACAACTCTGAGGTTCCAAAGTTTGAGGTCTTTCTGGTTTTTCTTGAAAATAAAATTCAGTGTGGAAGAGAAATCGCAATAAAAAACGGCAATTTTCATAAATGCAGAAAAAAGTGGACCTAACTGTGCAGTTCTGATGAGTATATGTGTAGTTAATAAAAACTTGTTTTTTCTTCAGCGCGCGCCTTTTGCCGTAAGTGCTGTATTGTAGGTATTGTATGTAATGTTTAAGGTGGCTTCATATAGTTTCCTGACCGCGCGCAACCTGGTTACTAGAAAGTGGCTGATGGCACGAGCTCGCGCGACGGACGCGCGGCTCTCCCACGCGGAAAGTAAACAAATATGGCTTCCCAACTTTGCAAACTCTTTACTTTGCCTCCACTACTCAACCGGACACTCAAGCTAGGTGATATATGAGCGCGTTGGCCAGTCAAGCCACTGTGCAGTTTATTAAGCATTGGAATAGGTACAAAAATATTAATACATGAATTCTAAAATAAAGAGAAAAGAAATGCATCAGAGCCGGACACGAAAACCCCTAAAAAAGCCAGCAGGTGAAAAAAAAGGGGGGACGTGTACCCCTGACCAACGCAGTGGTGCGACCCGCGGGGTTCTAGGGAATTCTAATTGAAAGACACTACTTACAATGGAAATGAACACTTTCATATACTGCTTAAGAAAGGCATTAAACACTAATTCAGCTTGATAGGACAAAAAACGAAACAGGACTTGTGCACGCGAAGAAGGCTGACCGTAGAATGCCTCACTAGCTAAACGATCGCCAAAATACAAACCACGATCACGTGGCACTCCAAGAGCCTGCCACTCACTACCAGACCTCTGCTGCGTGACGGCAAAATATCAATTTATGCTAATTAGGATTATCACAAATTACATATTTTGCTTCCACTACTAAACCGGACACTCAAGGTGGGTGATATATGGGCGCGTTGGCCAACCAAGCCCTCCGTAGAACTAAAAGAAAGGGCTTGAGTGAAGGCGAAATTGAATTTGAGACCTCTAATAAACTCTCCAAAGAGTCTATGACATAGGAATTAATAGCACTGACTGTCGGGAACTCCAGGATTAGAGGATGATGTAGCTCCGCCAGCCAAGTGAGTACTAAATTAAGCAATATCGGGACTAATACCATGGAAAGACTTCTTGAAAGAGTCGCTGTAAGTAGAATAGCTCGTAGCCTTCTATAGTGAAAACAAACGCGTACGACTGCAAGCAATTGCAAAAAGGTTGAGACACTGAATGGAAAATCCACCTCTTCTTCCTAAAACTCCTCTTCCAGTTCATAAGAAAAGGCCCTGCCCCCTCCCCTTTTTCAATGTTGATACCCTTTAGTCTGAGTGCCAAGTGGAAATGGAAACAACTTTGCTTGGGGGGAAAGGGGGGTTGGAGATGCGCTGACTTGATGACACGCATTGTATGGTTAACAACAGTGAGTGTCTCAACTTCTTTTGCAACTGCTTGTGGCTTAGGCGGAAAAAGGCCAAAAAATATACCCGCGTCGTCGGAATAAAAAAACTTACAACCGACGCCTTTCCTTAGCAGGTCAACTTAGCACTTTTCAGTGAAAATGGAAATAAGCTCATAATGGAAATCTGACTTTCTTAGCCCTAATACGGGACAACCAAAAAACGAAGAAAACCTGAAAGGCCTAAAAACAAACATAACTTAATGATGCAATAGAAGTAGATCGCTCATATGAGCTCTTCCGACAACTTCCTCGGAAGATCTGCGTTAAGCGACTCCT
>NC_090881.1:36142417-36149917 GCF_036669935.1 Montipora foliosa
GCCTTAAGAAGATTCCTCTGGACAAGTGTCATGTAATGTCAAACTTTAGGAACTTTTCACCGAAGGAAATCGAAGAAAACCAAAATAAAGGCAAAATAAACACTGTAAACAACCTATCTTTAAAGATTTATAATTCCAGGTATAACTCCGTTAATTTAACAGTCATGGTTGAAAAGAGTAGTTTATTTCTATACACTTGAGAGAGATACGATTAAGAGCAATGCAAAAATTCCCATGGATAGTGGTTACTAGAGGGCGCCAAATGCACAGGAAATAACCATATGGAGCCACCTTAAATCGTATTGTTATTATTGCAAGTAGCGTAGATATCACTTTATAAATAAGACATGTAAATATTGCTACTATTACATTGTAAGTAGTGGAGGCATTGTACTGTACTGTACGTATTCAGTTTGTAAGTTGTGCCTCTGTTTTTGCAATAAACATGTTAATAATTTAAAATAAATAAATAAATAATAACAATAACAATAACAACAACAACAATAACAATAATAATAATAATAATAATAATAATAGTAATAATAATAGTAGCAGTGTTAAAAGTAGGGATAACGAAGTCGTTGTTCCTTAGTAAATATGTAGAGTTTTTCTGCTTAAATAGTTCATGAGTATGGCAGGCAGGATGATGACAGCTGCCAATCTGTCAATGGGGCTCCAAAAAGCAATATGAAACCATTGCAGTTTCTCTTTTTGCTCTAACAAACGCCCGCAGTATTTGCGACCCGCAGTTTCAGCTATTTTGAAGTGTTCGTTTCAACGATTTAGAGCAAAAGATCTAGCAGTCTACAATATGGTGACGCTGTAAACTGAATGCCAATGCATTTCCTAAGGAACGTCACACGCTACGGACTCCTTTCGTGACCTTTTGCAACTTAAGTTCCAAATCTACTTGATGTATACAAGTTTTGTTTTATGCATATCTCCGTTAAAGGGCAAACACTAATTTTCAAGGTTGCGCTGCACTGGACTAGATCTGAATTGCAAATTTTGCGTCTTTTTAGGTGAGGCCAGTGAATGTTCAAACTACACAACTCTTGATCAAGCTGATCGTGCAGTGAGTAATACGAATAGAAGCGATCCTAAATGTGATCGTTGGGATCCAGACAAAATCGTGTCACATAAGTGGTACCGCATGACAGGGGACAGTGGCGATCAGATTCCAGAGCGATGTGTTCCTATCGATAGATGTGGTACGCGTGCTCCAGGATGGCTCAATGGCACCCACCCATCAGTACAGGATGGACTACAAACTGCTCAAGTTTGTTATCACTGGAATAACGACTGCTGTCAATGGAAGAGCAACATCAAGATCCGGAATTGTAGTAGTTATTTTGTGTACCAGTTGGTGAAGCATCCAGCTTGTAACTTGCGTTACTGTGGTAAAGGAAATGATGTGTATGTTTTATGTATTTAAAATCATTATTGGTAGGATTTTGTGAACTGTGATGTCTTAGACAAAGATTGCTTCAATGGAAGAACCGAATAGACTTATGATGTTGCTGATTAACAGATATTCCATTTATTCCATTAGGAATGAACGGAAACGGCCATGTTAGGGCCAGGTGACGTATTGTTGCTACGGTAACCGTTATGGATCATTACACCTTTTGAGCAGGGCTTTCATTATCAAATAGTTAACATATATATGCCCATTTCTCGGATAGATGTGAGCCAAATGTAGTGAGATTACACCAAGGACTAGGACTAAGCTTCTAATTACTAAAGGATACTGTGAAAGCATCTTGACTTCTACAACCAAAAAGAACATACTGGTTGTATTATGTTACCTGTTGGCCGTTTCAAAAACCGCCAAAACAACTCAGGTTTTCACATTTTCTCGCAAAGCATTCTTTTCCCAGTCACCACATTCGCAGCAGAGCTAATACAGTTATAATAGTCACTAAATATTGCAAAACTATATTGGGGAAAATTATAGTTTGGTCATAAACAATAAACACATTTAATGAAAATTAGAAGTATTTGCAAAATTATTATTTTCTTTGGCCATCTCCGTTTTATCAGAAACAACATACAAACAACGGTGACAAACATCAGATTTAAACGCATCATTTCATTGAAATTATCTTTTACTTGACGTTTCGTATGCTTCAGCATACATCTTCAGAAAAGACAGTTAATGCAAAATTGGAGTTTAAATATACAGGACCACTATCTTATTAGCTATTAACTATTAAGTAACAATAGAGGTGACAAAAAAACTAATAAAGACACAGCTTTTCGCTGCTGACATATTCGTGTAAGGGTGGTTTTAAATCTATGATCTAAAATTTCAAAATGATCTCATCTTAAACCGGGACCAGTTGATGTAACATGGTCCGCAAGAGCCGACGTATGATGGCCATTAATTAGTGCTTTAAAATGCTCTGTTTTTCTGTTATGCAATCGTCCTTTTTTTCAATTAACAATCATTTCAGTCCCAACAGGCAGCTCTATATACAATCTTAGACATTACATTTGGCCACGACTAACTCTATCTCTGTAAGGAAACAAAGATTTCATGCGTCGAGTGCTTTCAAAAATCACGCTAAGGTCAACACACCCATAGAACTTATTTGGACACGACGTAATTTGTTTACTAAAGATTTTGCTTTGTAGCCCTGAATAAAGTAAAACTAGCAACATTTTCTTTTTGGGGACTGTGATTGATGGTTGGGGTTAATGGTTTGTTTTGTTGCTTTTGTAAGACATCATTCTTGTTATAATTAACAACGCCTCTGGAGTAACCGTTTTGTGATAGCAAGTTCTTAAGTTCATCCAAGAGACGATTGTAACAAATGAGGCGACAAGCAAATGCGGAAACAACGGAAAGTGAGAATACGGATCACATTTGCTTTGTATTTTCGAGGTGTGAAAGAGTCCCATTTAGTGTAAAGACCAGTGGAAGTTTTCTTTCGATAAATTGATGATGAAAAAGGATGCTTATGTCGTTTGGTAAGTACATCAAGAAATGGGATCAGAATATTTTCTTCAAAATCTATAGTAAATTTGATGTTTACATGGCAGCTATTGAGATACTGTAGAAATTCCAATAGAGTGAAAGTATTATCAACGTATCGAAACCAAATAGAAGGGCGACCGATTTAGTTAAGAACCCACTTCTTGCACATAAAGATATTGGCACAAAAAGATATTGGCTGACACAGGTCCTAAAGGTGAGCACATTACAACGCCATCAAATTGATCGTAGTAGTCACTATCACATATGAAATGGCTCCTCTAAGTGGCAAACTCAAGCAGACCCTTCAAGACGGAGCGAGGGATCATCGGTGGATCGGGATGGGCATACAGTTTATCAAGACAAAGTTCTATTGTCTCATCACGTCGAATGTTTGTGAACAAGGAACGGACGTCAAGAGAGCACATAACCTCATTATTATGATCATATATCTTGGCCCAATCAGCAATGCTGAGGGAATTCTTGACAGTGGAATGATTTGTACAGATGGGCTGAAGTATGCTCAAAAGATATGAAACTAGATTGTAATTGTAAGTGTACACAAAGGAAACAATCGGACAGAAAGGGCAACCTTGTTTATAAAACTTTTTTTTTTGGTTTTTTGATTACTTAAATAACAACATTTACTTAAACCGGAGTACAGTACATTACATAACATACATGTATTCGGTAAGCTATAAACATAAAAAAAGTCATTGCTACGAGTTCTCAGCTAAATTATTAATCTCTTTCGTGCATGCATAGCTTCCTTTTAAAAACGCTTACGTGAAACTTGTTTTAGTTTGATTTTTTTTTATTTAATTTGTTGAGGTTTAAGACTCAAGAGGTGAAAGAAGATAGAAAACTAGGAAATCTTTCTATTTTTGGGAGTACTTCCTTTGTTTTGCAAGACCACATTTAATATCTGCAACAAGGAAGTAAAAGTATTTCTTTATGTTAGATAGGGTGTCCGATCTCAGGCCAATTATTATATCGGGAGTAAAAACGTTGGCTTCTAGTTTTATTTGGTTTTCGGCCAACCATTTTATTAAGCCCCGACAAAAACAAAACGTCTCGCTACAAGACCAAAATAAATGAAAAAGGGACTCCTTCTCTGTTCTACAAAAAGGTACAATTATCGTTTTCTCTAATACCCATTCTATTTAGAAAATCATTTGTCGCTAAACGCCCGTGAAGTAGTTTAAACTGAAAAATATTAAACTTAGGAAGGCGGTAGAAAACTCCATGATTAGAACCACATGATATTATCATCAATTATTTTGTCTCCTTTTAGTTTGCGAAGATAGGAAACTATAACTGTCCTCCCTAGATTTTGTTGAATTTTGGGCAAGTTTTCTTTTAAATTTAGTTTCATTCGAAACTAACTGCTTCATTTTATTCCCAAAAAGAAAATTCTCTTAGTCTTACCGTAATTAGGGCTACAAAGCAAAATCGTTAGTAAACAAATTAAGTCGTGTATAAATAAATGCTATGGGTGCGTTGACCTTAGAGTGATTTTTCAAAGCACTTGTCGCATGAGACCTTTCTTTCCTTACAAAGATAGAGTTAGCCCTTCGGACTGCAATGACTTTTATATCGGGAAAACTAAAAGACGATTGCATAACAGAAAAACAGGGCATTTTAAAGCACTAATTAATTAATTAATGGCCATCATACGTCGGCTCTTGTGGACCATGTTACATCAACTGGTCATAGTTTAAAATGGGATCATTTTGAAATTTTAGCCAAAGAGCTATCCGACACTCACTGAAAAATAAAGGAGACACTGTTGATCAAAGATTTCAAGCCGACCTTACATGAATATATCAGCAGTGAAGAGCTGTGTCTTAATCAGTTTTTTGTCACCTTTGTTGTTACTTAATAGTTCATAGCGAATGGCGTTTAAGTGGATCTTTAAACAAAACGTACCTTATGGAGCTCGAGAATGGAATGTCAATTGCATAAACAAGACAGGCGGTGAAAAATAGATATCTGGAATCTTAAAAGCGACTAGAAAAGAACTTCCACAACAATTGCTTCTCCGTATCAAAATGAGCTGTATTTCTAATATTTTACTAACTATAGTGTTATGTGCAACACTGAAACCAAATGACAAATTTAGTATGGGTTGAACAAAATTTTGACTGAATTTGAACACCTTGAATGCATCTGTGTTTAGTGAATTCGCATCTCCGTTGTCTGGCTATTTACATTTATTTACTACTGAACTCTCCATAGTCTTCAGGTAAGAAAAATAATGGCAATTGTGACAATGAAGAATTATTTGAAAGAAAGCTGGTTGTTTATTTGGTGCTTCATTATTCGAGAAAAAAGGTTCTTCGCAAAAGCGAGTCTGTTTAAAACTTCGGCTAGTGTGGACGCATATTGGTGAGGTAGTCGAACAGCTTTGTTAAGTGGCTTAGGGTTCAAGCGAACTCAAAGCTTCCCATTTGGCTTGGAGGTGCACAGCAGGCTACTGACCCAGTCTGCTGCATTGTGTTGTTTTTCAATTACACCTTTCTTCTCGTATTATCAAGGCAGATTTTCAAATCAGCTTGGAGCTTGTCCGGTGTTCGTTGAAGTGGCGTGACGACTGGTGATACAGACTTGTCAATCTCAATTTTGTACTGGTATCTTTTCAACTTTCTTACACCAGTGAAGACATCCGTGGCATGTTCAATGACTTATTTTGTATAACGCACTTCAACTGGATTCTTCAAGCCCAAGGTGTAGCGTGGAACATCCTTTTTGGGTTCTTTTGGCTCACTGTTTTGGTCGTGCACATCACTGACATCAAAGTGACCACGACAATCCTGGCATGTTTTGCCTTGTTACACAGTAGATCGAATATTCCCATAGCTTTGCAGAATTTTAGGGAGAATAGGTTTCTACCGTAGTCGGATGATTTCTTTAAGGTACAGGTCGCATCTCTTTGATCCACATTTGTATGGTGAGGCGAAAGACTCCCCTAGAGTGTTGGAATGGTCTTTAAATAAGTGGGAATGCAAATGTAAAAATACATTTCTCGAATGTAAGAGACTTGAGTTGTCACCGAAGATTTTCTTGAAGGTGGCTGCATTCATCAAGTTGACTTGAGCTCTAGTGTCGCCTTTTCCCTTAAGGCGTACTCTTGTACCATCCTTCATCTTCAAGTTAAGAACGGAATAGTGTGTGTCTGGTCCAAGGTCTTCATCAAAGTTGTCACATTTAACATGCTTGGTAGTTTTTTTTTTTTTTTTAATTTTTTAGTTTGTTTACAGTGGACTGCCTTAGCTCCTTCTGTACTAACCTCAACTGTGTCTACCTGCTTGGCAGTAACTTCACTTACTTCATAGTCAGAGAATTCATTACCGTTGAAGGTTACATCAACAGTGGCTTCATTCAATTTCCTTGTGTCTTTCGTTATTTTCTTCCGTGGTTTAGTCTTATTCAAGGTGGGCTTGCTAGTGTGTGTAGCTCAGTTCAAATGCCCGGTGGGGTTGCCGGGGGAAGGGGATGGGAGGGGTGTTGAAGCCTGGATTTGTCTGGTACTTACCAAAAAATTCCTGTGTTTTGCATGAGAATTCGACGAAGATGCGACTAAATTTGTTGCGTGCGTGGTTATTTTGTTTCGCATGTTATGCAAATTTGACGGAGTATATTGAATTACAAAAAAGAATCAACTGAAAGATCGATAAGAAAATCTTTATTTTCAGCTTTCATTTGGACAAAAAAGATGCAACACTTAGCGAGAAGTAATATTTTAAGTAAATAGGTTGGAAAAAATAATTTTGCGAGAAATCAGCTCGTCCTCAAAAAGAGTTTGGTTCTAACCTCGTAGCCATTGCTTTTGATGCATTATTAAGATCAACATTAATCAGAGAAATTGGGCGCCAGCTTTTGAGAAATCGTTTGTCGTTATCTTTCTTTTCAATTAACTTTATCATGGCTTGCTTCTTGGAATTGGAAAGCTCCCCATGAATATGTGCGTGGCTTAAACAGTCAACTAGGTCTTTTTTCGAACCAGTGGCCACCTGAATGTTAGGTAAAACTCAACTGTGAGCCAGACATATTTCTCCTTAATTTGAAGATCCACGTTGATGAAATTCTCACACTCAGAGTAAATAGCTTCAACCTTCGAATCGCTCGCCATTTTACATTCTATATCTATACCTTCCCACAAGAAAGATGAAGGACTGGACCTGCCTGGAGAACTCTCTCAGGACTTCCCCGACAACGAGGCCCGGCACAGGGTTGCATTACTGATCAGGATAATTTTTGCACATTGCTGATGAAGCGTGAGAGATTTGAATAAAATTCGTGAATGTTTAAGCTATTTGCTCTAAATTTCAGAATTGATTTATCTTCAATGCTGAATTTCTCAGCACATACTTTTAGTCTGAAATGCTCTGAACACATGAATTTTTTGTTTCTAAATTTAATCTTTTTGTTTGACATTTTTGTCAAAAGCCCCTCGGCCCGTATTATATATGTTGTCTGCAAGTGTGATGCACACTCTTGTCTAATTACTGAGAAGAACTGAG
>NC_090881.1:36154917-36192417 GCF_036669935.1 Montipora foliosa
GGACCCATGTGCACACAGGCCGCAAACTGTACAGTGAGACGTGGTTGATCACTGCCATTCAAGTCGGTGACCTTGGGGAATACCGCTGTGATGCAAACAATACTTATGGACATGCCACTGACTCTGTGACTATTGAGTTGGAAGGTAGGTTTTCACTTACTATTGGTGAGGGCTGAGGGTCAAAAACCACGCTGTACAAGAATTAACCAAAAATAATTATAATATGAACCCAGAGTCATCCTTGTTCCTCTGAAAGTCCCTGAAGTATTAAAACGCTTTGAGTGCCAGGAGGGATCAGTATGTAAATTCTCTTCACATTTTTTATTATGAAATGTCACTCACACGGGTATATTGAAATGAAGATTCTTATGAGCTTAAGGAGGCTCGAAAGGGTTCAAACACTTAGAAGACACTCTCTTTAAATCGAATGACGCCACAACACTTTATCGTCTAACAGCAATTTTATGGTACCATATGAAACATCGATTATTTCCAAACAAGATGTGATCATTATTGTGATGTAATAGGTTACCTTGGCAACGAGAAAGCCCAGAAAAAAACACCCCATATTTTGGATTTAGTTGCTCACATCTCAAAACGACCTCGGTGATCCCCCATTTTTTTATTTCTGAAAGGTGATTAGAAGGCTACGATAAAACGTTCGGCAACATTCCTCACAGGTGGGAGGCACGATCGATGTCTGTACTACAAGCCGAACTCTTTAAGGCGCAATTTCCAACCTTAACAGGACTTGACTCTTTATATACGTTTCCTTCGTAGTTCCTGCATTTATTGTGCCTTTCGTGGATAGAATTATTGTCCAAAAAGGTGATGATGTCCCATTGTTTTGCAATGCCTCTGGAACGCCACCGCTGTTTGTGATGTGGACCCATGTGCCCACAGGCCGCAAACAGTACAGTAAGACGTGGTTGATCACTGCCATTCAAGTCGATGATCTTGGGGAATACCGCTGTGATGCAAACAACAATTATGGACATGCCACTGACTCTGTGACTATTGAGTTCAAAGGTAGGTTGTTACTTACTATTGGTGGGGGCTGGGGGTCCAAAACCATTTTGTACAAGAAAACTAGACAACCTTTTTTTTCTCTAGTACGGACTTAAAGTTATTCGACGGTGACTAAACGTAAATTGGACACAAACGGTTTCAAAGTAAAAATAGGGAATAAAAGGTTGACATTTCTAAGTTCACCAATGTTGTTAAACTTCAAATTTGGGGATTTCATGTCCTTGGCATGAAGAGTACAGCAAAAGTATGTCTTAAAATGCGTGCCGTATGTGCAGCACGACTGTTTTCCTCGGGCGTTACTAAACACAGGAACGGAACGGAACAGAACGAAATATACCGGAATATGCCGGAATAACACTGGAATGAAAGGAAATGAATAAGAATGGCACCGGAATATACAGAAACGAGGGGAAATGACACCCAAATAAAGCGGAATAAGGCAAAATGAACCTGAAAATGCCAAAATTTGATGTTTCAGTTAGCGCCAACCGATTTTCGGTTGTTTCTGTCAGCTTGTGTTAGGTCACGTGATTCCCAAAGGGAATTGCATGTGTTTTTGCCTTTTGTAGCATTTTGAGCACTTCAGTCATGAGAAAAATAGGCTTCATAATTTTTTACCCTGTATCATTCCAGAAAATGGTTCAGAATTTCTGACTCTTATCATTCAAGGAAAGGGTTCAGAATTTCTGACTCTTTATCATTCAAGAAAAGGGTTCAGAATTTCTGCGAACTCTTTTTATTCAAGAAAATGGTTCAGAATTCCTGACTCTTTATCATTCAAGAAAAGGGTTCAGAATTTCTGCGAACTCTTTTTATTCAAGAAAATGGTTCAGAATTCCTGACTCTTTATCATTCGAGTAGAGGGTTCAGAATTCCTGACTCTGTATCATTCGAGTAAAGGGTTCAGAATTTTTTACCCTATGTCGTTCAAGAAAAGGGTTCAAAATTTCTGACCCCATCTAACGCTAAAGAAAAGGCTGCAGAATTTCTGTCCATTTTTTGGAAGAAAGGATGCAGAATTTCCTAGCACATTTGTCAGTAAAGGAAAGGGTTCAGAATTTGAACTGAAAAACGGCCAATAAGGGTAATGTCAAAGACACTGTAGGTGTCCTAGTTCTCTTCAACACTTTTGTGTGTGCCATTCCGCCTCATTCGGGTGTCATTCCGGTACTGTTCTTGTTCATTTCGTTCCATTCCGGTTTTATTCCACCTCATTCCGGCATATTCCGGTTTATTCCGGTATATTACGTTCCGTTCCGTTCTTGTGTTTAGTAACGCCCGTTTTCCTCTTGTAATCAATGACATTATTATTTTGTGGAATTGTCGCTGTCGTAGCTATCGCCGTTTCCTCCCTGTAACATTCACGAATAGCGTTCGGAATTTCTTACCCTGTATCATTCAAGGCAAGGGTTCAGAGTTTTTGACTCTTTATCATTCAAGAAAAGGGTTCAGAATTTCTGACTCTTTATCATTGAAGAAAAGGTTTCAAAAACGTTTGGTAATGTATCGTTCAAGAAAAGGGTTCAGAATTTCAGAATCTTTATCATTTAAGAAAAGGGTTCAGAATTTTTTTACCCTTATCATTCCAGAAAAGGGTTCAGAATTTCTGACTCTTATCATTCAAGAAAAGGGTAGAGAATTTATGCGAACTCTTTTTATTCAAGAAAATGGTTCAGAATTCCTGACTCTTTATCATTCGAGTAGAGGGTTCAGAATTCCTGACTCTGTATCATTCGAGTAAAGGGTTCAGAATTTTTTACCCTGTGTCGTTCATGAAAAGGGTTCAAAATTTCTGACCCCATCTAACGCTAAAGAAAAGGCTGCAGAATTTCTGTCCATTTTATGAAAGAAAGGATGCAGAATTTCCTAGCACATTTGTCAGCAAAGGAAAGGTTTCAGAATTTGAACTGAAAAACGGCCAATAAGGCTATTGTCAAAGGCACTATAGGTGTCCTGGTTCTCTTCAACACTTTTGTAAAATGGCCTCGAAAGAAATCCCTTGAATACGTTTGCTTTAGTAAATATTTAGATGATCAAACATTACCGGTACTATATTGCCGTTAACAAAGATGGTGCTTATCTTTGAAACACAACAGTAGTAGGGGAATGACAACTGCATTGGTTGCTACATTTCAAGATGTGACAAGAAGACATCAATTCTAGACAAAAAGTGTTGAGAGAAATGAACTTGCAAGCATTTTAGTGTCATTACGCCCAAACCTCCCCCCCCCCCCCCTCCTTTTCCCCTCCCTTTAGCTGAGTACCTTTTTTGTAGTAATCTGCAAAGGGACTCAGCCAGTCTAATCTCATTATCATATAATCACTGTCATAAGATCTTATAATTATGTCTCACTTTTCAACATAATTAAAGACTTGTAGATCAGGTCAAATATAACGTTTTTAAAGCTTCCATATACAGAACCCGAGAAAAAAGAAGAACACGGTTCATTTTTTGAAGGACCACATTTCAAGCAAGGTACACTGCAACGCTAATGTTGTTTTAATGGTTTTTTTTTTTCTTTTTTTTTTTTTTTGTGTGTGTGCGTGTGTGTGTGTGTGTGTATTTTCCCTGTTAAAAATGTGCATGGAAGAATTCCTTCATTCTAATTGGCCTAGAGAAATGCAGTTTCCAGGTAACGCAATGCAGAAAAGCGGTAATTCAGTGCAAAAAAGGTAACAATGAAGCGTTCTGATTGGTCAATGATCAAAGAAAGTCTCAGATGGCCAATCAAACTCGAGCACTGGAGGGCGATATTTTTTTGTGATTCCCTGATACGCGCGCGTTTCATCTTATGAATTACAATTTTCTACATGAATAATATTAATAAGTAATCGTATGCTTTCCTCTTGTAATTTGGAATAAAGAGGCACTGTCTCGCAATTTTTTTTCAAAGACTACAAATTGCACTCACCCTATTGGCTCGTGCATTTTTCGTCTTTTCGCACATCGCTATTGGAAACTGTAAGGTACCGGAATAGACTTCTTTAGCTTCGCAGTCACGTGGTCTCTATTGGGTAAACATAACATTCAAGATGGTGGCTGCAAGCGGGTGTTCCTAGGCAGCGTGGAAGAAATCGCTACGAAATCTTGCAAATGTGTTGGCTATCACAATCGTAAATCATTTCAGAGGTTGTGGGAAAAAGGGAATCGGTCAAAAGAGTTATGAATTCTTCACAGAAAAGGATGTGCACAATGCTTTCGTGAAAGAGGCAGTTGAGGAGGGGTGTAGACAGAACGTGGGGTAGACCATGGCCTAGGCCGTGGTGTAGGCCATGGCCTACCCTATGGCCTACTCTATGGCCTACCGGTGGTCAAATTAAAAAAAAAAACGCAGAGCATTGCCGCAAATCTTTCAACGTTAGGACTGTCTCACCAACGACTTTGTTCTGCTGTTTTGGCGGCGGCGGTTAGATCAGTATTAACCTACTGATAGAACAAGGAATCGAGGAGCAGAATGCCGGATAAACTCAACTTTGGGCAAGCATCATCACGACTAGTCCGACTATAGCTTGACAGAAAGGAAAACCAGCGGTCGTTGTGGAGTGGATTCCAGTTTCTTTTTGAAACCCCGCTTTTCTCACGCGCAAGATGTCTGCGGACGGCTCGCACGTGAGGTATGTAAAATAATACATATTTCTGTTTTAACAATTGTGAAATAATTTAGTAAATCTACACCCGCCAGTAGTGTCTACGATATTAAACAAATTTCGTTTGAAGCTTTGAAATACTGAAACATTTTACGTTTCCATTGCTTGTTCCATCCATAGTGTCATTACATCTCTTAGTGTGGGCATAATTGTTAATTCTCACACCCTTTTGAAATGGAAAACTGATTTTGTCGAATTCCTTGCTATTTCGCTGCAGCGATAATTCTGGAAAGTTTGGTTGGAGTACTTTCTCTTTCCTGGAATCTACTTAATCAAATGCAAAAAATATCGTGGGAACACTCAGCAGTGATTTGTTGTAGCTTATTTGCATATTTTTGGGCAGATACTGCACTCTTCTACCAGGTAACATTTGAACGCTTGGTTACAAAATGTTATATGCAAGACATTTATGACATCTGGGCTTAGACTTACTATATTATTTCATACTTTTTAAAACAGAAATATGTATTATTTTACATACCCCACCACGTCCGAGCCGTCCGAAGACATCTTCCGGTTTAGCCTGTTTCAGGCTCTCAGATAGTCAAGAAAACGCAGTTCGTTTCGTTTTCTCGACTATCTGAGAGCCTGAAACAGGCTACTTCCGGGTTTTAACAAGAAACTGGAACCCAGTCCACAACGACCGTTGGTTTTCCTTACTGTCACGCAATAGTCGGACTAGTCGTGATTATGTTTGCCCAAAGTTGAGTTTATCCGGCATTCTGCTCCTCGATTCCTTGTTCTATCAGTGGGTTAATACTGATCAAGCCGCCGCCGCCAAAACAGCAGAAGAAAGTCGTTGGTGAGACAGTCCTAATGTTGAAAGATCTGCGGCAATACTCTGCTGTTTTTTTTTTTTTTTTAATTTGACCACCGGTAGGCCATGGCCTACTTCACGTTTTGTCTACACCCGTTGAGGAGGAAGGTGGGCGACCTTGAAAGTCTGAGATAAAAAAAACCCGCTGCTACTGCAGTTAGATAACAGGCCGAAGTTCTTGACGCGATGAAGTTGAAAATTATTGACAAAGAAGAAGAGGGAGATGTCGATAAAGCGAAATGCTCATGTAAAGCGGGGTAAATATCCATGTTAGGTTATTTTTACAAGTGCAAAATTATCATTAAAGATGAAGTTTTTAAAGATTATTAATTTATTCAGTTGTCTAGTATGCGGCGAGCCCAGAAATTCGTCTAAAATCAGGTTACTGCACCCGAATGTTAAAAGGCTGCTTTAAATCATGTAATTTTATGACAACCTACTCTTTATTACTTTCTTTTTAAAATCTTATGCAAACATGACATCGTCCCTGTGCACAAGTCACAACCTCGTTCCCAGGGTCTCGCTTCTCTGCCTCCATTGTCGTTGAGAAAAGACCCTGGTTGACTCTGGTCACGTGGCACTCGTCGACTAACATTTTCCCACTAGGGTAGTGTTTTCGTTATATTTTGATTCCGCAACTGGGCGAAAGAGTATTCGTTTGAAAAGGCATTTTTTTAAGTAAGTGATCTTTATCTTACAATGTAAGTATCAAAAAGGTCAAAAGAGCGGATGTTTTATACCCACAGGAAATGAATTCCCATAAAAGCGGTCAACCTAAATAAAAGAGCTTTCGTGATCGACAAGACAACTTCAAAAGTTCCATGTAGAGCCTCGATTGACGTTCACAAAAAAAAAATGATTTCGGTAGTAGCTAAAGCTGCTTCTCCAGAACAAACACTAACATAAAAGAATACACCAAATACTACGTTTGCTTGATAAAAATGTCTCTTTTATTTTACCGCGGCTAAAAATATACACGCTATTAAAGCGCTGTGCAGTGGTAAAAATAGGGAATTTAAGCATCGACGACGAAATGGCAGGACGACGACTGCCGGAAGTGAAATTTTCGCGGGCGAATGTTCTGCGCAGGCGCGAACTAGCTTGAACGTCGTCCAGGGATCGTCGACGACGAAATTCTTGAGGGTTTGGCGTTCTCGTGAAAACGTAAGGGCAAAACAATGCTTTTTGCTTATAAATCACTTTTGTTTCCCATTTTAAATGAGAAACACTGAAAGTAGAACCTTTGGGGTTCCCAGCTGGTCAATTGTTGAATTCGTATCGTCGATTCTTCCCATACTAAGCACGAATATCCTTTCAGGTTAAGGTTGATGAAATCTGCAATGGCGGCAAAGCAACAACAACCTCTTGAAAAGAAATGTAAGGCCGAATCTTTTGAGAACTAAACCAAGTGAATTGATATTTTAGTACTTTTTATCCTCTTACGTTTTGAACTAAAATATTTCACCCTCATTTTATTATAGCTACCACGAAATATTTCCAATGGACTTTCCAGCATGATGTGCTAATGTGCCGAGAAGCTATTGTAAGTGAACCTTACAGTTTCAGAGTTAGAAGTCCAGAGAGAGGACAAGTGTGGGATAGCATTGCCGTTCATCTCAACAGTCTTAATCAGCCAAAGTTTAGAGTCACTGGAAGAGCAGTTCGCGACCGCTACACCCTACTAACTTCACGACATAAACAGAAACTTCGCGACGAAGAAAAGGCGTCAGGAATTGAAATAGAAGAAACAGAACTGGATATCCTTTTGGAAGATATTCTTGAGCGAGAAAAAAACGCAAAAGAAAAGATCGACGAGCAGAGTGCAGAGAAAAAAGCGAAAGCCGCTCAGGAGAAAGAAGCTGCTGAAGAAATCAGGCTCCAAGCACTGCAAACATTAAAAGATAAAGAGAAAAGAAAAAGCGAGGACGGGAATCAAAAAGGACCCAAGATGAGAAGAAGAACATCTGATACCATCGAGTTTTTGGTTGAGAAAGCGGAGAAGGATAGAGAACTGAAAATGGAAGAACTGAAAATCAAAAATAGGGAAGTGGAGATTGCAGCAGCTAAACAAGATGAAGCAGCAAAACAACAACAGTCTATGTTTGCTTCCCTCATGCAACAAATGGAACGACAGCAGCAGCTGCAACAACAAAACATCCAAGCAATGCTCGCTCACCAAAACAATGTGCTGATGGCAATGCTGCAAAATAGCAACGCCAACTCCAAGTAAGCCTTGACTTCCTTACGTTTATATTTGCTACGGTTATATATCAGAGCCTACTTGGAGTTGAATTTTGCTGTTTTCCAGTGTTGTGGTATGTTCGTATTAAATCGGTTTAGACCTTAGTATGTTGAGCTGAGAATTAGCTTTACCCCTTTGCAATTATCAGCCTGCATTAATTTTAAAAGTCATAGTTGTGTTTATTATAGAAATACCCGAACTTTTTGGAAGGGCGTTTACACTGCGAAGAATTGGATGATTGAACATAACACAAAACACATCAGCAGGATATCTTCCCTTTGTATTGCCTTTTGGATCTATAATAAAAGTGTTGCTTTTTAAGTGACCTGGTGTTGAATGAATTTATTTCATTTAATTTTAAAGGTGAGCTGCACAATGAACAGGCAGGTTCAATTTATTTTTCGCTTTACATTTGCATGTTGCCCTCCTTCACTATAGTAATACACTTCGTTGTATGATTTCAAAATAAATTCCCACAACACCAAACATGCTGACCCCTGTTTAAGCTCAACTGCAATAAGTAACCAGAACTAAGCCAAACTGATCCCCCTGGAGTCCTCACAATTTCCAAATGTTCTTTAGGAGGATGCATGGATGCTGGCTGGAGTCATGATAATAATGTTTAATTGTTATAGTCGGTGATCCATGATGCACATAATATTTCCACAATGATTGTATAAACATATTTCCTTTTACATGCATTTTTTGTTATTTCTTTGAGATTATAATTTATTATGTATTCTGGGCTTAGAAAGATAGGTATGCTGCCCTGAATATAATACAAACTTAGTTTCTTAAGTGAAATATGTATCAAGAGCTGGTGGTTCAAGGTCAAAGAATTCTGATGTCTTGTTGCCATATAAGCATGTGATTGCATTTGGTATGACTGCAACTACATACATCTTGCCTACACTGTTTTGGAAAATTTTGAGATTTTTTTTAAAATCATTAAATTTGAAGGAGTTGATGACATCTCCAAACAACCACTCAACCGAGCTTCTCACAGCACTCATGTTGGTGTTATACAGCTCCATATTTGGTGTCAGGATGCCATGTTTAAAGGGACCTTGAAGGTGTATTCTCAGAGGATATGCAGGGTCACCGTACACACAGAGGGGTACACCTGTAGAGTTAAATGCATACTGGCCAAGGTCACGAAGCAACTGAGAGTCTGTCAGCATGCCTGCATCATGTTTTCTTCCCTCTAGAAGTAAAATAATATAGGTATAATTTCCATCTAATAAAATGAGCACTACAAGTAACTGGGGCCAGCATAGAAATAAAACCGGTTATAATACAAGGTTAGATTGGCTACATGTACATAGCTTTAGTGTTTGTAACCAAGCTCCATAAGGTTGCACACTGTTTTATGAAGGGAGGCTTAAAATTGATGTGCATGTGGTTGCATTCATGCATGAATCTTGAAAGAGATGAGCTATCTACAACTTACCAACTGGGCCATACAAGTTTCCAATAAAGCCATTGGGCAAAGCAACGCTCTGGAATTTCAGGGCATGTACCCTTTTGTGCCCATTGTAGAGGATTCTCTGGTGTTCTCCAGGCCTGGATATAGGCCTCACCGTGCCATCAATAAATCCAAAGCAATTTGGTAATGGCGCTCCTTTAGCTGTGATAGCATCAACATAGCTTTGTAAGTTTGCAGGGCTCAAGACTTGATGGTTCCATTGCAACACCTTGTGGCCATGAGTATTGTACACATAATCGATCATCTGGTTAGTAACCATGCTGAGCACTGGCACGGGTCTCGCAAATCGGACGATCATATCTCCATATCTGCATGGATATGACAAGCGCTTAAGTAGCATACAAAGGCCTTCAACTCCATCGCACACCGAGCGCTGGTTACAGGTAAGAGTGTCAGGAATTTGTAAAACATTGTACAGCCGTGGAATATCTCGCTTTCGGAAGCGAAATTCCGCCAAACACTCAGATTCATCGAGTTCTTCTAGATCAAAAGGCGTGTATGAGTCGTATGGAAAGTCTGCATTTTTTGAAACGTAGAGGTCGTTAAGAACAAGAAATTCTTCGTCATCGATCGTTCCATCGTCATGGCTTAAAAGAAGAAGATTGCGAACGTCTCTAAATGCCATGATGACGAGAAATGGGTACACCAGCGAAAAATCCGTCGACGATCCCAGGTAAAAATGCTTAAACTTTGTTTTTCCCGCTGAAAACGAAACCCTATACCCAGTCCACCGCGGTTCGCAAACGTCGTCGTCGTCGATTTCGTTGTCGATGCTTAAGTTCCCTAATATCTTAACGACATCGACGATTTACACGAAGTTAAAAATATAAATATCGTAAGTCAAAACGGTCAACTCGCTGTTCAAGATTGCGACTTTAGGAATCACGTTGTTAAACATTCGAAAGAAAAACGAAAATCAAAGAACAAAATAAAATACCTGCACATGTCAATACAGTTTGATTTGATGATTTGAGGTCGATACGTGACATGAGAACTTAAATAACAACACACTGGTTGATCGCTGAACATGTTTGTTTCCCATGGATAAACGTTTCGCTTGTTTTCTTGCACGACAAAATCTTCTTTTCTTTAAAATTGTCGCAAACTATTAGCATTCTTCGCTGATCCGGTTCTTCACATGGGTGAAAACTTGAATAATGCGAGGTTATTTTCTGTGGCGTCAGATCGGTTTGACCACAACTTTTTGCCTTTCACGTCGAATTCCATGTGTGTAGTTCATAAAATACTGCCGTCAAACATTTTGTCGATGGTCATCTGGCCACAAAATGAATTGCGTGCTGATTCCCTTCTTCGCAATGTCGACAAGGCCTACATTGCCACCCATCCCCTAACACACATTTGGTGAACCTCCCAGATTCTGGGAGACACGTGACCAGAGTCAACCAGGGTCTTTTCTCAACGACAATGGAAGCAGAGAAGAGAGACCCTGGGAACGAGGTTGCACAAGTCAACATTTATCTTTCAAGAGTTTTTATCCTTTCTTCATCTGTTTTCTTTGTAAATTTATTTGTCTTGAATTAATATTGAACGATGAGTGTATTGTATTGTATTGACAAGTGCACAATTGCAGAAAGAACATGATCTCTTGAGGAATCGGCAGTATCAGTTTCTTGATCCAAATTGCTCTCATCATCGCTTCCCAATGATTTTTGATCAGAGTCAAACAGCAACGAAGTATCAACTCTTTGGTGTTTGCTTGCCTCAGTGTTCGGCACCCTTTAGGGGAAACAAACTCCTGTACCCTTCTAAACTTTTCGTGGCTGAAAAATCCAGTTTAATGGTTAAAATGTTTCTCGTCACTGTCTCTAACTCGCGTTAGATCACTCAAAACACCTCTCTGTTTTTTTTTTTTAGCCCAGCTAAAAGTTGACGGAAAGCCCCAGTTTTCAGATTCCTTTAATAGCATAAAAGTCTACAAAATCTTCTTTTCGAAAGTGGGATGAACAAAGTTTCATATGTTTGGTGATTGTAAAATCATTTTTCGGGTCCCTTTTAATCCTAGATATCCAGACCTACACGATGTGGGGAAATTTAATTTACAAATCTGAAGACCGAAATATGTACTGTATATAAGTGCACTGTCGATCGATCAAATTATGCACTTACCTTAACGAGTTTTTCATCCTGTGGAAAGCCATGCCATGATAGCTCTTCCATTGTTGAATTGTAATAGCAATCATAAGCACTACAGTAGTGTAGCATGCCGAAAAACAACGGAAGAATTTCCGTAGAAAAAAGAAAAAAGAGAAAACATCTTTACCCTTCAATGATTCTCTTTGCAATGCAAATCTTTGTTTACCCAATACACATCATGTGATCAACCTATGACGTAAAAGTCTAAAGAAGTCTATTCACGAAACAAGCCTTTGCAACGTGAAAGCCTACTTTCCATTAAACTAAAATAACTATAATATTAACCCGAATTATTAAAACTCTTTGAAGGCCAGGAGTGATCAGTATGTAAATTCTCCTCACAATTTTTATGAAATGTAACGCAGTCATGTAGGCTCGAAAGGGTTCAACATTTAAAAGACACTCTCTTTAGATCGAATGACGCTACAACACTGTATCATGTAACAACAATTTTATGGTACAATATGAAACATCGACTATTTCCAAACAAGATGTGACCATTATTGTGATGTAATTAGTTACCTTGGCAACGAGAAAGCCCAGCAAAAACACCCTATATTTTGGATTTAGTTGCCCATATCTTAAAAACGACCTTAGTGATCCCCCTTTTTAATCGCCGAAAAGTGATAAGAAGGCCACGGTGAAACTTTCGGCAAAATTAAAAAAAATTCTGTCGAGCGGATTCAGAGCCACGTTAACAAAGTCACATAATTAAGGTGGCTCTGAATCCGCAAGACTCAATTTTTGTTAAACTTCGCAAAAAGTTCATCTTAGCCTTCTGATAACTTTTCAGAAACAAAAATGGGGCCATCGAGTTTGAGAAACTAAATACAAAATATATCAAATAAAAGGTGTTACAAATGAACCCACTGGGAACTCGGAAAAATCCGAGCTCACCACTCCAGTAGCTCAGTGGTTAGAGCATCCTTACTACTTCACGGAGGGTCGTGGGTTCGAATCTCATCTGGGGCTCGGATTTTTCCGAGTTCCCAGTGGGTTCATTTGTAACACTTCGTATTTGATGTATGTTAATCATTGTCTCATATTCGCTAACTTTGGTGGTTGGTTGGCCGCATCGTTCACAATAAATAAAGGCAACTGTATTTCAATGATGCTCTCAATGTGACTGCATAATGCAGTTATGAGCTATGGAGTCAGTGGCTATTTGACTCTGTGGTTGCGTAATGCAGCTCGAGTCAAATACCCACATTTCACCCTTGCTAACCATAGAGTCTCCAGTAGCTCAGTGGTTAGAGCATCCGTACTATATCACGGAGGGTCGTGGGTTCGAATCCCATCTGGGGCTCGGATTTTTCCCAGTTCCCAGTGGGTTGATTTGTAACACCTTGTGTTTCACATATGTTAATCATTGTCTCACAAAGACAAAATAAAGGGTATTTTTACAGGGCTTCCCCGTTGCCACGGTGTCATATTACGTCACAATAATGACCGTATCTTGTTTATCAGTAATTCGTGATTCATTTGGTACCACAATGTTGCTAATACATAATACATCGTTGTGGTGACGATCCTTTTAATTAGAGCTTCTCTTGGAAGCGTTGAAACTGGTTTGAGCCACCTTAAGAGCTGTACGTTCTCGATATAACATCGAGTTTTCATGACTACCCAACAAAAACTCTATAGTACTATATTGCCAGAATCAACGTTTCGATGGTGGGAATGAGGAGGTGAATGGTTTCAAAGCCTCTATAGGCCTTTATGAGTTCTGATCCTGTCAGAGGCTTACAATTTTTCTGACTAATATTAGGTGGCATGTTTTCAAACCGTGGAGAGTTCGTGCACTGTAATATTCTATTAAATATTAATTTATGTTATCTGTTATTGTTCTCGCTTGTTCTTTTGCAACTACAGGTGCTCTGATTGCTTTGATCATTGTAGCAGACGTGGTGGTGGCCTTCTCATAACCATCGTGGCTTGCAGCTTACAGAAGAATGATGCTACTGGCCAATGATCCCTCCAAAATGGTACTGGCTCGGCAAGCGTCGAAAAGCAGTTGCCAGCAGCATGTGTTCTTTTTTTTTTTCCTTTTCTTTCTTCGACCTTTAAGTTTGTGACAGAAAGACAACACAACCAAAAAAGATGTACGTTTATAATAATGATGATGATGAATTTATTTAAGTGTCAATGGATTTAGCACAGGAGCACTAACTGAGGACACCAATGGAATTAACTCAAAGCAAATTCAATAATCAAACATGAAAACCGGAGTACCCGGAGAAAAACCAATCGGAGTAGAGAACCAGCAAACTCAACCCACAGATGACACCGAGTCTGGGAATAGAACCTGGGCCACATTGGTGGGAGGTGAGTGCTCTCACCATTACGCCACCCCATTTCTTGAACTTATGATACAACATGATAAGAAATTTTGCATGCGTGATAATTCCCAGGACGCCTACATGCCAAATTTCTCATACTGCTTTTTTCCAATGCAAATGGCCACGTTTCTTATACCATTTTTTATATTTTTCACTTAATGTCTCCCTCGGTACCGCGTTTTTAACTTCAGGTTAAACCAAAACAAAACAATAAAAAGATACTAAAATTGCTGCCATTTAGAAATTAGGCGTGAATGAATTGAAAGGAGCAACTTAGCATGGCATTTGCACCTGACACAGTGGCACTCGCCTTTTTCGAAAAACCCCTCGAACCTTGTCATATGATCCTGCGAACAGGCTCACTGTTGGGTTGTTCTGAAATCTTTGCTTCAATTTCCCCGTATAAATGGTGTTGTGTTTAAAGTCAAGGGATGGGAATAACTGTTGTTGTTATATAGCTGGAGTTTTTTTCGCTACAGCGCGCCCATTCATTGGCTAGTTCATGGTCACATGGCATTTAACAATGAAACTGTTTACCGCCAAATGCCATGAGCGGGCAACATTGCGAAAACTATTACGTCAAACGGGGAACAGTTCACTGTTACCCGCCAAATGTTGACCGCTGTTGCACGCGATCAGAACGTGCTGTTGAAGGTGGCCTGATGTTGTCGCTGGAATCTGGGCGCTTCTTTCAAAATGTTTGACTCATTTGTTTTGCTATATAACAAATCACTTAATGTTTGGTCCCTCGGGAAATAGTTCATTTTGTTTCCCTCGGGACCAGTCACTAAGTGTTTATTGTTATATAGCTGAAATTTTCCCCCTGTAGTGTGCGCTCTCATTGGTTACTTCGAGGTCATTTGACATCTAGCAGAAAACTGTTTCCCGCCAAAATCTATGACGTCAGAGGGTAACAGTGCACTGCTACCTGCGAATGTTGACTGACGACCGCGTTTCTGTTGCCGTTGCACGTTTTTCTTTTTGTGCTTTATAACAAATCACTTAATGACTGGTCCCTCAGGCAGCACTTCATTTTGTTTCCCTCGAATCTCATTGTTTCCCTCGGCTGCGCCTCGGGAAAACATTGAGATTCTCGGGAAACTGTTGTGTTCTTGTTGTGGCACTCTTAAAGAACAAGGCACATAATAATACACACCATTCATATGTAAATAAATAATTATTCTGCAGTTTAGCTAAGGGACGTCATAATTACTTGGATTTTGACATTGCACAATTTGTCAAACTTTACCAAAGAGAAGCGGTTTTCGCAGGCAAAATGCTCCTTACCTCTCGACCACTGGGTATAACTTTTGTTGACAGATACCGTTGCTTCCACTTTTAGGTAAATATCCTCAAAGGGAGGACCCATAAGGCTAGGTTTTCTTGGTGTGAGTGGTTGATCTTATGTAATCTGGATTAGTTTCATTGCCCTTTGCGTCCAATAACAATGGGTCTTGTCTTTCATTGCTTTTGTTACACGTTTTATTAGGTTTCCTTCATAGTCTTATTCTTTAATGCTTCTCCTTTAGTCTTTCCTTGAAGCACTCAGCAATGGTTGTTCAAGAGACATGATACAATGGGAAAGAAGGGTGGCGGAAATGGATATGCCAGCATAAATGGGTACTGGACAATGAGCAACACTAATGGTTAGTTACAGAGACACAGACCTGGAATCACACTCAATGACTCACGGTCACATGTTATCAGCAACCCTTTTCGGAGTTCAGTGCATTGTGAAGCATCATTAGACTCTTTCCACTTGGCAATTTTTTGTGCCAAACGAATTTTGAAGAAAAAATGAGTGAAGAGAAAATATTTTGCCTTGGAATGGCCTTAGTAAGGCGTTTAATCATATGTTGTCAACGAGTGTGTATATCTTATAATAAAAGATAGCCATCAACACAACTATTCAGCCCTTACAGCTGGAATCAGAGCATAAAGGTAGTATTCCATGTTCCAATGACTGAAAAGAAAATAGTTCTCTGGTTCTTTTCTGGCTCACCCAGTAATTCTCAAATGGTCCAGTGAAATTTATCATGCATACCTCAAATATTTTTGCTTATATCGGGAAAACAAATCTCTTCACTTTCCCGTTTTTTGTCTCGAGTTTTTGTTTCTTGTGACTGGAAAAGTTAGCTGAATTTGTAGTCATCTGTCTTTTGCAATAACGACTTTACACAGCGCTTTGCTGAGTGAAATTGCATTAAAACAGGGAAGGGGGGTTGGGGTGTGGTGGTGTGCTGTCTGTGTACGTTGTGCTGTGAATAGCCCACTTTCGATGTATTAAAATTCAGCCCTTAACAAAAGGCATCATCTCGATGCTCTGGGGAATAAACTCATACAGGTCTTTATATTTATGCCCCAGAGCCTCGAGATGATACCTTTTGTCTAGGACTGAATTTTAATATATCGAAAATGGTCTATTCCCTTGTAGAATATCCAAAGACGTTTGTTATGATGATGAGATTTATTGACTTTGATTTGTTTCAAGGGATGTCTATTGAATTAAGAATATCTATTTTAAGTGCGGGTAATAGACGAAAGGTAGAAGTTATCCACGCACCTGTTGTTTTATTTTTTCAAGTTATTTCTCATCTCCTGTTCTCAAGACACTTTGGAAGTTCTAACAGTATATCCAGAAACAAGTGGTGCATGGCTAAAATCCTTACTGTACATCGAGATTTTTAAGTTCAAGAGAAATTGATAACCATCCAGTCCTCGAATGGATCAGTGTTGGATAGACGTATCAACAAGCTTGAGCTATTATTAGAGTCGCCTTAAGGAAGACCGGGAGACCCCGAAGGGGAGTGGGGCCGCGTGCTGAATCAAAACCACGAAGGAATAGAACTCTATGTAGTTTTAATTGTTGAATTATTAAAAGAAGGAACTGTTCGTTTATGGAGCCATATATGTACTCGGACCAGTCCATCTGAGTGGCCACTTATATCGTGACGTATACAACATAATCAGCGGAATCAAACAATCATAATATTTGTCTATGTATACGTATACATACATTTAACAATTATTTCATGAGCCCGCGTTGGATATGAGATAGTAAATAATAGCCAACGAGGCGCTACGCGCCGAGTTGGCTACAACCAGTCTCCTATCCAACAAGCGCGCATAGAATACAAACGAAAAAAGCGAGAATATCCGAGCGAAATCGAAAAAACGTGACGAAGATACGATGTTGTGTAATTACTAGTGGTTAGACAGACGCAGCCTCATCACAAAAAAACATTTCTCACCTTTTCGCTTAAATCTAAACTTCGGAGTTGATCAAAACTTTCCTCAATAACGTTTTTTTTTTTTTGCTTTATTTAGTGAGAAATTTCGCTTTCCCGCGAAAATAATTTTAGCTTAGCAACGCTTAGCGCAATCATTTGCCATTAAACGTCAAACTAAGGTATATCGGCTGATAACCGTGATTGATTAAACCAATCAGAGCACAAGAAATGCAATGAGCATGGTTGAGAATTTAATAAATATGTACATTCTCTACTTGCACAAATCCCATAATTACAGATAGTTTGCATTGCACTGTTGTTTGTGTGGAAGCAAAGAAGGATAAGGTGCAATGGGAGGAAAAGTTCATTGTCGTGTGATGCTTGTCGTAATGTCCCTAACTGATTAGAGTGTAATGTGAAGTGCTAAGTATCTACCCCATATGAACCATGTGAGCGTTAGCCCTACTACCTACTAACGCTCCTAGTACTTGTACATGTTCATTGCCGTGACTTTAACATCGTCAGTTCCCACAGCTTGCTCCCGTCTGACCTTGTAGCTCAGTCGGTAGAGCAGCGGTGATCTAACCCGAAGGTCGTGGGTTCAATTCCCACCCTGGTCAGAGTTTTCCTCTGTCCTTGTGTGTGGGCCCACTTCCATCAGTAGGGATAACGCTCACATGGTTCACATAGGGTAGATACTTAGCACTTCACATTACACTCTAATCAGTTAAGTCTGTTCAAATAAAAGTGCTACACGGCCAACGTTTGCAAAAACGTAATCCTTCCTTGTAATGTCCTTAGTCCAATTTTTAATAACTGTACGGTAAAGTTTGGATAGCTGAAAAATAAAGACGCAATGCGAAACGAGAGGTTGTTGTATTTGTTTCATTCATCTTCCTTCAAAGTTTCATTTATAAAGTTCAATGTGTTTATACAAGAACTGATATGTGGTTATATACTTTGTTACAACCACTAGTGGTTGTATATAATTCATTTAATTATTGCTTTAACCCTAATTATAATTTTATCTATATTTGTCATGGGCATAAATCCTGCAATAGTCACTTTTACGTCACCTATTATCCTTAACGTGCCAACCAGAGATCTCTTGGCTGTCTAAAGGAAGGCTCTTTTGTTGTGTGGTTGGCAAAATTTCAATTTCAAAAGAATTGTTTATAAACAGTGAATATTGCTATAGATAGCACAAGACCTCAGAAGCATGTAGTTGCATGAATATTGATAACGTGTAAATAAAGGGTCTTGACATGACGTTGATAGGCACGTGATCTTAGCGAGGACGGGACAGAGGACATCAGGACATCAGAGATGGAGCATCACGTATACGTGAAGGGGAAACGTGAAATGGCAAACTGGAAACGCCAGGCTGCTGTTTGCCTGTTTGAGTGGGAAGATTTTCTTCTTAAGCCTGTAACTCTCTCTCTTTTGAGAATTTTCTTGATGCCTGTTGCTAGCAGGCAAGAAAATTTAATGAGCTGATATCAAACAGATTCCTCAGTCCACAGTCTTCCTTTTACCCTTAGTTTGTATTTTATCCTTTGTTTGCAGTTTGCGTTTTACACTGATCGATTGCCTCAAATGATGCAACTGAAATTGTTATCATCTAGTATACTGCCTAGGGTACAGGGTTCCAATCGAGTCCTCACCGCCACACACATCCCTGTTTGGAACAGGACCAAGAAAATGTTTGATAAAAAAGGTAATGCAGAAAAGCACTTTTGAATTCTCGCTTCCTTTATCAAAATTAAGGGAATCTTGACATGATTTTAGTATTAATTCGAAGAGGTTTTGAATTTTTCATAAATTATACAATAATTTGCCTTAGAAATGTGGGGATTATGAGAATGTGTCTTTAGACAGAGTTGTTATCAACCCTTCTCGCTTTCATTTTCCTAAATTTCTACTAAACTATTAGAGATTCTTTTTTTACCGTTTTAAAACTAATTAATATTTAGCAGACATTTGTTAAGATGTGACATAATTAACTTCCAAAATGATCATTGAAAATGATCATGAAATCTTTTCATGTCATTAAGCATCTTCAGAAACCCTTATGGGTTTCTGGCATCTTTAACCACCGCTGGTGGTGTAAAATGAAAGAACTTAGACACATGTCTTAGTTCATATCAAATTAGTTTCATCAATTATGTGGCTGGTCCATGCAGTTGCCTTCAGGTGAATGTTTGTCACCGCACTTGACCGTTATTATTATGCTATTTGAAACACATTGTATTTATCACTTATGAAGGATCTCTTATCTAATGATGTTACTGTATGGAGTCAGACTTCTATTTCAAATTTACAGTATCCTACATCACAAGGAAGTAGTCTAATAATGAAAATAAATCAAATTTTAAATTTCAGGCATGCATCAGTGCATAAATGGAGATCTTAGTCAAACTACTTTTTCTATCTTTTGAACTTAAATTGAGCAATAATAAAGGTTATGAAAACAAGGGTTTGAGGTTTTGTCCGCCTACAAATGGCAAACAATAATAACAACAAAAACAACAACGAAAAGTGGTGTTGAATGCAGTGTTCCTGTATATATATTTTTTATTTGTGCTGACAATTCCTCTTTTATTTCAAGTTAATTGCTCAATTCGTACACATTCACATATTCACTCTATTTGTAAGTTCTTTTTGCCAATCTACATGTCTCCACAAAGCTAAAATAGAAAGATGAAAAACTATAAAAATGTGTCCCATCTACCCTCATTACTTCCAGCATAGGACAAGTGATGGACTGTTTACATGAAAACTGACAAAACTGAAAAACTTCATTTAAACATGTGACACTAATGAGCCAATTAAGAAGGCTTGTTACAAAAATGTATGTTTGATGTTTTCCATGTACTGTACTAGATGTTCTTTGAAACCATTTCTTTCATGTAACATTCCACTTCTTTGTCTCAGAAATGAGTGTATACATAAGTGTCAAATAACATATGCATAAGATGACATTGGTAATTATGGGCATTACTAAACGACAAACACCGAAACACCGAAACACCCAACTGAAACACTAAAACATCATGTATGACCCCACCATAATTATATTGAATACTAACCAACAAAGGTTGGATTTGAGATTAAATACTGTTTTAGGCCTAATTAGGCCTAAAACGTTATTGCTCCTAAGTCATTGAGATTAAGATTAGGATTCAGATTAAGACTGAGATTGGGAGTTTTGGAATGGTTTTGTCAGTAGACTGTTTCATTAAGGGTCTTGAGAAAATTAAATAAATCTAACAGCAGTTGTCTTGAATTCCAAGGTTTGTTATTTAACTTTTCAAACCATTCTCTCAGTAGATTATCAGCCTCTTCGTCTCCAGTCAAAAGGTGACTGGCGATGAGCTTAACTCATACAAAGGCTTGTGAGAATCAGAGGTGAAAAAGAACTTGCCTCCCTGTTCAGAATTATAATATTGACTTAAATTTGTAACATTTCCTACATAAAGAGTTCCTGGAAAGCAGTGCTTAGAAACAGCGGCATCATAACTTGATTCGTCATCAGGAATCATGCATTCCTTCAGTATAAAAAAGATTTCTAACACTCGAAATGGAACCATGCTGTTTGACCAATGCGAGTCTTCTTTGTAATTCTTGAACAGAAACAGTAGTATGTTTTTAATGTGGTAAGATCTTACAAGCCCATGACAGCATCTTTTGCATCCAAAGATTTTACTCGGTTTTGGAAGGAAAGCTGACAGAATGCATTTTGCAATGCAGTAGGCTTTGATGCGCCCATCTCCTGGTAAGAGAGACTGGAAGGAAGAAAGCTCTAAATGAGGAGCAGTGATTCTTGAAGAAATGGCTTGAAAAGTGTGATCTTCCTTACCAAGAATTGCATACAAATCTAGATGTGATTGCTCCATGATGTTGCTAATGTATCTAAACAACAACGCTTGAATAGAAAGGTAGTCGGTGAAATTTGGACTTGCATCATTTGGAATGGACAGAGCCCCTTTACAATCATCAGCCCTTATTGGCACACACAAACACAAGTCAACGTCGACGTCTAAGCCGAACTTGTCACACGTCAAATGCAGTGTTGAAGCTATACCAGAACCACAAATTATTTCCTCATCAGTAGTGGAACGTTTCCAACCAGGTAGCAATCGTGAATCAAATATCTTAATAAACGTTTGCATAAACTTTGAACGCAGAGAAAAATCGAGGAAATGAATCGTCTCTGAATGAAGCCTGCATTCAGTCGGGAGTAGATCTACAACAGTTGGGTCCTTTACGTATATCCTCACTGAATCCTTCCTGACAACCGTTTGAAAGTATTCCGTGTTGGCAAAATAATCCAAGACAATCAGAAAGTCAAACTCATCAAATGCCGCTATTTTCGTTTTCTCAGCTACACTTCCGGCTTGAACGAGTTGACATTCTTCGAAGCATTTGTAAGACTCTCCAAGCTCGTATAAGCTGTCTTTCAACATGATTGTTATTTCATGCAATATTTGGAAACTTTTTTGTTCATTATGATTGTCCAGTTGAGGAGAAAAGCTTTGGAGAAATGAATCGAACACTGGACCAACCGAAACTGGAATTTTGTGCATCGGAGAAGCTTTGATGTCAGTGTGTTCGTTGGTGCTGCCTAATAATTCCCATTTTTCATACGGCCAGTCAGGGATCCTCACGTTCAAACGATATCCCTCGTTCTGTAACTCAGGCTCCTCTTTCGACGCCATTTTACAAACAGACTAAGGTGAGAGAAATGCAATCCGAAGAGAGTCCTTTATATTTCGTCTTGTCACGCAATTTCCAGATTACTAAATGAGCGTTACGTGACCGGAAGGGGGAACCGTAGTCACGAACGTAATTCTTCGACTCTGAATCAGAGGTATGCTAAACCAACTTGAAAAATATTTCAACGCCATTGTTTTGAATAAAAAGTAGTCAACTGGCCATAAGTGGATGATCACATGGAGCTGTCAGGAGCTTGGCTCCCTTCGGGGCTTGCAAGTTTTGAATCAAAGGCTACATCATTATCGAAAAACTGATCTTTAAGCTGCGGGGTTTTGGCGGCTTTTTTGAAGGGGCCTTGGGAAAAATCCCCTTGAAAAACTTGTAAAATGTATAAAAGCGCGGCATTCAATAATGCAACTAGTGTTTTAAAGGGATGCTAGCAAAGTTGTTGTCTTCTCGTTCCAGTCATCACGTGAGTGTGTGTTGGCACAGGCCTGCCACTAGGGAACTTAAGCAACGACAACGGCGACGGCAACGAGAACGTCACAAATGTGCATATTTAGTGGGCAAAAACAATAGCTTCGCACGCCCTGCAGTGCGTTTTTCACTTTTGTCCATTTCTTTGCCGTCGTCAGCAAAACAACAACGTGAAATAGTCAAATTTTAGGTTTTAAGGAGAACGTCAGCACTTGACGCTAAAGTTGCATTTTCTCCCCTAAATTAAGCGCCGTTCCGACCAATGTCATTTTTGAGGAACTACCACACCCTTGTCATATAAGAAGGGTTGACATGTTTAGAAAGTGATTACAATGACGCGAATTTATATTTTGAGATGGCGTTCTCGGTGCCATCGCCGTCGTCGTTGCTTAAGTTCCCTACTGTTAACCTTGAACGTGCAGGTAGTTATGGCTGTATATCTGTGGCTTCGAGCAGAGAAGAAACCGAACGAGAGACGCCTACGGACTCACGAATAGTGCGAATATTGCGAATAGTCGCGAATAGTGACGAATAGTGACGAATAGTAACAACTAGTGGCAAATAAGAGTGTGGGGGGGGGGGGAGGGATTGTGACGAAATGACGAAAATTTGGTACCCAGTACTTCCTGGTCAACCGCGCAGCAACGTTGGATGGATTTTCCCGCTAAAAAGCAGAGAGGTAATAAATGCACTGAAATCCTGTTGCTTATTTGGATAATTCAATAACGCAAATTATTTGCTTTGATTACGAGATTGATCAGCATAAGGCGGTTACTATTGAAGACTATTCGTCACTATTCGCCACTATTAGTCACTATTCGCCACTATTCGCCACTATTCGCACTGTTCGTACTATTCGCTATTCGCGACTATTCGCTGTTCGCTATTCGCTATTCGCGACTATTCGCTATTCGGGTTTTCCAGACACCCCTTCCCACCTGATCAATGTTGATAATCCCAGGTTCGACATGCTTTGTTTCGTGTAGCATCATTGATCAGGGGGGTGGGGTGGGGGGTGCAAAAAGAGAGCTTGCTTTTCATACTTGTGATCGTAGTTAGTGCAAAAGCAGACTTTTCTCAACAATTTTGTCTAAGATTGTATTTGGGATACATTGCCAAATATCTGTCTATATGAGAGTGTGAACACTTTCATATGTTTATAATAATTATTTAAAACTTGTCTTCTCGTAGCTGATACACAGTAAGTTGTCAAGGATTACTTGACATACAATAACGTTGCATGAAACAAACGTTGTTACGGTAGTGCATTATCAGCTTTGTAAGTTACAGAACTGTTTACATAAGATAGGGCTCTGTTTACTTTACTTTACTTTACTTTACTTTACTTTACTTTACTTTACTTTACTTTACTTTACTTTACTTTACTTTACTTTACTTTACTTTACTTTACTTTACTTTACTTTACTTTACTTTACTTTACTTTACTTTACTTTACTTTACTTTACTTTACTTTACTTTACTTTACTTTACTTTACTTTACTTTACTTTACTTTACTTTACTTTACTTTACTTTACTTTACTTTACTTTACTTTACTACGAACTACTGTTCTTTTACATCGTGGAATTCATACATGAGTGCGATTAAGAAGTGAGATATCTACTGAGTCCTCTAATGAGGACAATAATTATAAGGAGTTACCGGTATATCAAAACCAGTTGCGGTCTGAGCCTTTCCCTAGCTGTTTTGCCCATTTTGTTTTACATTGATCAAGTTTTTATTGCAATATGTATATACAGATGTGAAATTATCGTACACATATTTATGTAAGATTACATACAACAAGAAAAATTTCACGATTAACAACTGTTAATCTTGCGTGTTCTATAACTGACATAGATTTACGGCAAAGGAATGAGAAATTTTCATTGGTTAATGGAACTTAACGTGATTGGAACAGATTTGAAATATTTTGCATGACAATTCTGTTTTCAGCCAGCTGGTGTGTTAACCGTTGAAAGGCGTCACATTTTGTATGAAATGTAGAAATGTCATTGATTGTGTTCATAGTTTACACTCATTAACAAATATGCCTTGTAAAAACTTTAGGGGAAATAAATATATCGTCTTGCAGTTTATATATATATACCTAACATTCGTGACAATTCGTACCCGAAGACGAACGGTTTACAAACAGGAAGTGACGTTTCTAGCAACCGGAAGTAATTTGCTCTATTACATGTACCAATTTGCTCCTGTTATACCACAGTCTTGCTTGCTTTCCCAAATGCTATATAAAAGGCATGTTGACACTTTAAGAGCATATATTTATTTTATGGTTGCAAGATAATAATGACAAAGCTAAAAATGTTGCTTGGGAAGGAGGGAAGTGTTCCCTTACATATTTTTTAAAGAAGGGTCCATCTAGTTTATCGTATGGGTCACATCCGATCACACCTTTGTTGTGGCTTATACTAACGAACAGCTTGACAACTTCCCTTACAAGGCCTTGGACACCTTTCTTGATCCTAAAGATTGTTGCTAATGACATTCATCCTTCCCAAGCAACATCTTTAGCTTTGTCGTTATTATCATCCAACCATAATAAAATATGTGCTCTTAAACTGTCAACGTGCCTTTTATATAGCATTTCCAGTTGTTTTGATAATAAGCCTCAATGATGACGTAACATTGTTTTTTCTTTATTGGGGTTAACTAACTCTAATTGTGAATGGAATACCATGACGACATGCCTATGGCTGATATATTTTTCTTTTTTGTACTAACAGAACTCATACACAAACGTGTTTCCTGATTTTGGACAAAATGATCCCCAGACAATCGTGGACAAAAAGGGTTGAGAATATTTAAAACAGGGGTTCCTTTACGCACAGCACCCTCAATATTGCACCCAAGCAGCCATTCCCCATCCCCCCTGATCAATGTTGATAATCAAAGGTTCGACATGCTTTGTTTCGTGAAGCAACATTGATCAGGGGGGTAGGGGGGGGGGGGGCAAAAAGAGAGCTTGTTTTTCATATTTGTGATCGTAGTTAGTGCAAAAGCAGACTTTTTTTAACAATTTTGTCCAAGATTGTAGGTTAACTCCGCGTGCAATTCGTCATTGCACAAAATTCAATACACACCTTTTGACACATCTAACTTGTACACATCTATGTACTGTAGAAGTAATTTTCAGTTTGGCATACAATTTTATTCTTGAACACCTTCACTAGTTATCAAAAACAGCAGGGTACATGTGCTTGCGTGGGCTTTTAGCGCAGTGGAGTGGATGTGCAATCGATTTTTTTATTGTGAGAAAAATGAAGTTCCTATAAGATATGATTAAGCTCACTTTCGATTCTACAAGAAAAGCTTCCAGAAGTAGTTAAAGGAAAATAAATCATGTATGACATCCTTGACAGAAATTTTCAGTCTCATTCAAGCTTAAAAGATCTCAATTAGAAAGTGTAAAGAGTCGATGGGACAGAAACATTGGATTATGAATTTGAAACGTCCTTCTCTTCTGTTCACTCAGAATTTTTCGTCCTTTCTCCTTTCTGACTCTCCAGCTATGCCTACTTCCTTGATATCATACTTAATTCTACCTTCTCCCTATTATTATTTTTGTCATCTTCATACCTTTTAAGTTTTCTCATTACTTCACAGTACGTATTGGGTCACAGACTAATGGAAGGGGGGAAGGGTTCATATTGATGGAGCATGATGGAGGATAAGACAAAACTTGACTGAAACACTGTAAATACTACAATTAATTACATGGACGGGAGTGTTTTACGGCGAACTAAAACACTTGTATCTAATCAATACAACCACTACATTCAGGAACCAAGTGGAGTATTTTTTGTCTGCAACACAAGAAGTCATATTGAGCAATGACATCATGATTCACCCCTTTCAGACTTTGCTGAATGAACTTGATTTGCTCGTTGTTTGGAAAAATTGGCGGTCACAAGATTTGTTGTCGTAATACCGTAACAACAGTATGTGTATTCTTTATGCATTTCCTAAAATACAAATGTGGAGAATTTGTTTAATGATCAAGAGCCTCTTCAGATGGTCACTTTTAGGGGTTAAAGGGTTCTTAACTGATGCATTATTACAATGTACTTGTAGTAAATGTAATACCAAGTCTATCACAGACCAATCTGCCTCCTCACAGATGAGAATTTTGGTTAATTTTCCTGACATTTAAGCATTTATTGATCTTTTGTCTTTATTTTTATAGAACTAATCAGCATAGGCAGAGCTACTTTATATTAATTACAGCTTTTCGAAAGGAGGAGTAAGCATCTATAACATTGAATTTATGACTGACGACAGTGCTAAAGAGAATAAAACATACAGACATATTAACCCTTTACACCCTCCCTAACATCAGTATACATAATCACAATATACTGTTCTCTATACATTTCCTAAAGTTCTTGTCGCTCCCAACTCCCCTAAGTAATTTTGGTCTCGCTTCACGTGATCTTTTTTTAGTCTTCGATGTCATGTGCTCGGGTTTGTTTGTAAGAGGAGCAAAGATGTCAATTTGGAGCCGAACAGTTCGGTAAGAACTCAGAGTTTTCGTTGCCGCTTATTCAGAAACATTGTAACATTTGTTGAAATCCTTTTTCCTTTCTTAGAAAACAATTTTTCTCTCTGTCAAGGACGTTTAATGGAACTGGATATTGATGAGTAGCTAGTTTTGACCGCGTTAATGCTTTCTGTACCTGTTTATATTGGAGAGTTTTCGACGTTCAGCGAATAAAGTGTAGCACTACGAATTCGTCGTGATTCGAACTGACAGTTTTCGAACTACAGCCCTCTCACAATGTTGTTTTTTTTCACTTGGGCTCAGAAACTCGCGTTAAAACAACATTGTGACGGGAGAGTGAGCTGCGAAAGCTTCAGATCTGTATAGTCGTGTACTGTTCCAACGAATTTTGTCACAGACTGTATTTGTGAGGAATTTAAACTATTTAAAGGACGTGCTGACAGGGTCATAAGTGACACAACTTTACAGTCGCCTTTATAACCGGTACGATAGTGCTGTTTAACGTTTTTATTCGTAACTGAGTTTGATGTACAGTGTTCTAATTTCTTTTCATATATATCCACAATGATAAAATAAGCGAAATTGTTTAGATTTAGCTAAGAAGAGAGTCATGATCTGAAATATGGTTTTTCTTGCTGCCATTGATAGCGTGACAAGGGCACGAGCGTATTTGTTTTATCTCGCATTCAAAGGTTTTCTCTTCGTAAAGTAGCATTTCATATACCATTTCATCATTGATTAATTCCTCACGGGATCATTAGAACCCACAAATGACCAGCTCCCAACGTCAGTGGCTTCATAGCTCAGTCAGTTAGAGCGTCGCACCGGTATCGCGAGATCACGGGTTCAAACCCCGTTGAAGTCCTGAATTTTTCAGGCTCCTCTACGCAATTGCAAAAATTGCGCTCATAACTGCGAAGATCATAGCTTCACCTTTTACCTTGATGTAGCTTCCTTCAGGAGGTCGTATAAAATACTAACTGATGCGGTATTTTACATAAAATGACGATGTATCGCCAACTGTCAAATATTGTTACGGCTTAAAATTAGTTTGCACATATATGTATTACCCGGCCCAATGTTAAGCGAGCAAAACTTCGTAAGACCCGGGAAATTTAAAAGAATACTTTTTATGTTAGTACAGTTTTTATTTTATAACTCTTCGACAATTTCTGTCGGTGAGAGACATGGAAATACAAGAAACACAAGTTATAGTTATGAAAAACACTAATTTTGCATAAGGATAGAAACTTATGACACGTGATGTAAAAGATTGTTTACTTTAGTTCATTGCGTGAGCAACTTTGTACCAAAATGGTGACACGCAGTTTGAAAACGTTACTGTATTAGACGGTTTCTACTGACTGTTTTTTCATAACAACTCCATTGTAGGCTAATTTGATATCGCTTAACAAATTTTCAAGTCGAATTTCGCTAAACAAAACCAACAAGAGAAGAAAACAACGACATTATGTTACTGTGCACGAGTCACCACTGTATTAATTAAATTTAGCAGGATCCTTTTTCTCAGTGCATTGACAACGTCACCATGCACATTTGCCTCAAAAATGGCTGTTTTCTCTACTATAGTGTCCAAAATAATCGATTCACCTTCTGTGTTCGCTGCCCCTTCTGACTGTTCTATCGTCGTGGTTCAATTGTGCATATTTCTCACCAAAAAAGCTTTCTTAAAAATGGTGAGTCGTTGGTGACTCGTTGAATTACAGATGTACGCTAGTTAACTTTGTGAGAAGATCAAGGCCGAATAAAACGGGAGCATGGGGAAATACACTGTTGTTCTTTTTCGGGAATTTGTGCCGCATGAAATGAATGAATAGACTTTCGACCAGCGAACGCGCATCTAACAAAGGTGAACTCTTCCTCGCTGGTGCAAAATATTGCAGAATCGGGTTAAAAGTCAATATCCCGTGCGGAATGTTATTTGAGTGTAGGTAAATGAACTTTGTGACCTTCCAAAAGAAGTGAAAAATCATGCCGTGCGTTAATTTAGGGACACCAACGAACGTCATTTGAGAGAATCACTTCATCGCTGTCTCTACTTACAGTATCAACCAAAGAGATCGTGGTCGTACCAGGACTACAAAACGGTTGGAAAACAGAGTTTAGAGGAGTTATAAATTGTTTTGCCGCAACCAGCAACCCCAGTTACCAAAATATGACGATATTTTCCTTTACGCAATAAAACTCGAACGGCCTCTGCAAATTCATCCTGGTTAAGGTCGTTCCTAAGCAGAACATGCTCAGCCACAGTCAATCTTCTATGAAAAGGCTTTTTTTTTTTGAACGAGAAACAACCAACCTGAACATGATGTATGTTTCCATTTCTTGTCGAATTTATTACAAATATGGCGCAACATCTCACTCTAGGCCGCTATAAATCAGCGGTTTCCTTCTCCTAAAATGTAGCATATTTCCCGCCAATTCTTTTTATAACTGAAATTCCTCAAAAATACAGTCCCGGACAATTTTTTTGAAGCACTTTACAATTTCTTGCCCTCTCACAATGTTGTTTTGGCAATTGGGCTCAGAAACTCGCGTTAAAACAACATTGTGAGGGGAGAGTGAGCTGCGAAAGCTTCAGATCTGTATAGTCGTGTACTGTTCCAACGAATTTTATCTCAGACTGTAGCGCTTCGTGTAGTCTCCCGAGTGTTTGTGTAACCATGCCTGTTCGCTCACGTACATCGGTTCGGAAGGGAGCTCGAACAAGGATTTATTCGACAATGAGAGATGAAGAAGAAGATCGACTTGATCATGAAAGGGTGGATTAGTTGACAAAGTCTAAGGCTGGATTGACTGGGACTCTAAGAAAAACACAAATGGAAATTGCTGCCTTGTTAATAGATTTATGGAGAAAATTTGCAGCTGGAGGATTTGACGACGAAAGCTTGCGTTGTATGACGGGACGTGGAGGAAATTTGTGAAAACCCATGGGAGTTTTATGGAATTAACTGACATCGGATTAAAAAGAGACACTGCTCAAAAGATGTACGACGAAGAATTTACAGAAAAAATGGAGCTAGACCATGCCGTAAAACAAATTCGCGTTTCGAGTGGGTCAAAGTCCATTGGATGAAGGGGTAGTTTCTAAAGAAACTGTGGAGCGGCGTCGGTGGGGAAGTAGTATACAAAAATTTGGTTTTATCACCGGAGTTGATAATGTAAATTGGCCACCGTACAGAGATTCTACAAGCTGACGTTTAGCCCTTCGTCAGAGCGAATCGAGGGATTATGGGTTACGTGTAGTTTTTATAGTAGAGTAGGAGCTACACTATTGGTGGCAACATGGCAACGTGAAAAATAGGAATATATTAGTTAAATGAAAAGCGTTCGTTAATACCGTGAGGATTAAGGGTGCCGATTTGAAAGATGAATGTTCCAGATTCTTGCTGCTGTCCGTCGTACCTAGATGTAGGGAAAGGTCGCAGATAGCCATGTGTTTTTTGGAGTGGTTAGGCAGATTAAAATGGCGAGCGAATGGCTTAGATGCAGCCTTGTCATTCTTCTCAACATCGCGAAGGTGTTCGCGGAATCGGTCACCTAGTCGTCTACCTGTCTCACCAATGTATAATTTATTGCATAACGTACAGGTTATGCCATAAATGACATTTGCGGAGGTACATGTGAAACGATCGGTGATCTTAACAGATCGCTTAGGTCGCGATATCTTGCTAGTGTTAACAATGAAAAGACAAGTTTTGCATCGTGAGCGCGCGCATTTGAAAGTGCCGGGTTGCTCGTTAGTTTTGAGCGCGCTTCTAACTAAAAAGTTGCTTACGTTTTTGTCGCGTTTGAATGAAATAAGTGGAGATTGCGAAAAGATTCTACCAGTCTCGGGATCATTTTGGAGTAATTTAAAATTACTAAGAATGATGCTTTTGACTGCGTGATTATGAGGATGGAAAGTGAGGGTGAATGGAATTCTGTCATTCTTATCTTTTTGTGACGTTTGTAGTGATGACTGTCAATCAAATTGTTGGGACGATGATGGCCCGCTTTGACCACAGAGACAGGATAGCCACGTTTTTCGAAGAACTGGCACATCTCCTCTTATTTGCTGGAAAAATCGGAGTCATCACTACATAGACGTCGAGGTCTAAGAAATTGAGAATAAGGAATGGAGTTCTTAACATGTGATGGATGTGACGATGAATACAACAAATAACTGTGTGAATCTGTAGGTTTGTAGTCCACACTAGTACATAGCACGTTGCCTCTAATAGAAACTTTGATATCTACGAAAGCCAATGAAGTTTCCGAAATTTCCCAGGTATATTTAAGAGCCGGATGAAAAGAGTTGACGGAGGTTATAAATTGATCGAGTTCTTCTCTGCTGGATGAAATAGTTGTCAAATCGGCCGACAAAGGCGGCGCGGTAGTCCGCAAATGTTATTTATTGCATAACCTGTACGTTATGCAATAAATTATACATTGGTGAGACAGGTAGACGACTAGGTGACCGATTCCGCAAACACCTTCGCGATATTGAGAAGAATGACAAGGATGCATCTAAGCCAGTCGCTCGCCATTTTAATCTGCCTAACCACTCCAAAGAACACATTGCTATCTGCGACCTTTCCCTACATCTAGGTACGACGGAAAGCCGCAAGAATCTGGAACAAAAATTCATCTTTCAAATCGGCACCCTTAATCCTCACGGTATTAACGAACGCTTTTCATTTAACTAATATATTCCTATTTTTCACGTTGCCATGTTACCACCAATAGTGTAGCTCCTACTTTACTATAAAAACTACACGTAACCCATTATCCCTCGATTCGCTCTGACGAAGGGCTAACGCTTGAAACGTCAGCTTTTAGAATGTCTGTACGGTGGCCAATTTACATTATCAACTCCGTTGGTAAAACCAAATTTTTGTATACAAAGTCCATTGGATCTGAAAACATGCCACGTGAAGGAAAGAGCGCGAAAACCGTGAGTACAGTAATCAGTTGTTGGTCAGTTAAAAGTTCTGTTGATGCTCAAAGAGAGAAAATTGCTTTGGCAAAATTGAAGTTAGAACATTTGAAGAGGAAACAAGAAATTGATCTTAAATTAACTGAACTCAGGTATGCACGGGATTTAATGGAGGCTGAAATGGAGGTCGAAAAGGCTCACGTTAGCTTTATATCCTTTGTACTGAGAACTTAAACTGGAAGCGTTGAAACATTAAGTTCCATTGGTGACACTGAGTATGATGGACAAAGGGAACTGAAAGTGTTAGGGCAAATTAGGAGCAAAGGAAATGTCCACTATCAAGCAGAGGTAAGGCGAAAAATTCACGAGCATCCATCTGGCCTTCCCATTACCTTACCAGCTGCTTCTGACCATTTATCAAGGTTGCCAATTGAAACAAAAAATGAGCAGTTAGAGCCATATTCAAACAAGGATGATACCTTGACCTTACCTACAAACTTGCCTTATGCACATAGTAGGGGAATTAAGCATGAATATCACCAGCCAATTCCGGTTCAGAGTTAGGATAAAGCCCTAGTAAAGCAGGAAGCCCAACCTTGCGCCAGTGGGGAAATAGTGAAAACATTGTGTAAAATGCTGAACTCCCTTAAGTTAGAATACATGCACTGTGATGGGAATCCAGTCAACTGTGTATCATTTATGCGTAATTTTGAGGCTTGTCTTGAAGATGACAATGATGATTCTAGGAATCATCAACTTCTTAGCCAGCATTGCATGGGCGTGGCCCGAGAGGCGATTGAAGGTTGTGTTAATTTGCCAGCGTCAGAGGGCTACATACCTGCAAAACGAACCCTGCGGCAGAATTTGGTCTACCCCGCATTATAGCAAAGACTCATTTGAAGAAGCTGGAATGAAGATACCAGTGACAAAACGAGGCATGGTTTCAGTTGTGTATTCTTTATTTGACCCCCTGGGTTTTGTAGTACCCTACATTATGAAGGAGAAGCTACAGCAATTGAAGTAACTTCTTATTTCCTTGCAGACCATGACAATGAATCTGCAAACTTTACTATTCAGACAAGGATGTGATTTTTTTTTCCCTATGTGCGCCAGCATTCTCATAGACATCAATTCAGGCATAGCGAAAGATGTCTGAATATTTCCCAATACATTGAAAATATCTCTGAGGGGATCTGTTTGAGTTAACACAGACTTCCCTTCAGTGAAGTAACTCTGCTTAAAGAACCTACAATCTTGGACAAAACTCTTGGGAAAAATTCTAGCTTAAGCATCAATTGACATGCACATACAAAGTATATTGGTCCTTTCCCCCTTCCCCAACGCCCCAAACCAATGTTGACAATGTGATGCAAAATATACTGTACAAGCCTTTGCCCGTTTTTTAACCAACATTGGAATGAGGGGAGGGGGTAAAGTGGGAAGAATTTAATCTTTATCAAATTAGCGCGTCACATTTTCCCAACGAGTTTTGTCCAAGATTGTAGATATATTGCAAGAAAATTCGAAAGAATTTTGGAATGTGGTGTATCAACTTGGGGATCTCAGTACTTTTGAATTTTCCACCTGATGTCGGGGTTTGGTGGATTGAAAAATGAATACTCAGACAGGACATTTCAAGCATCCTCTCTTCATCTTCATTTCACCTAAAGGTTATCATTTTTCTCCTTCATAAGACATTATTATTGTAGACAGAGAATCTCAATCAACTCTTAACGAGGAAAGAAGTTACTTTTATTTATCATCATTATTATTATTGATAATAAAATTAAAATTATTACTATGGCATGATATATTGCTAACATTTTACTTACACACATCATCTATTTTGGACAAATTCCTCAGAGCTTGATTAGTCGTCAGGAACGCTCTTTATTTACTACGAACTTTAAAATGTGTGAGTTAGTTGTGAGGGAACGTCATTTGTTGTGTTCAATTCCTAGTCGTGATGTTGGCTTCCATCTGTTTCTGCATAATATGACAATGAAGACCAGATGTTGGCATTTGTGAAATCCCAGTTAAAAGAAATTGCTAAAAAGAAAGGTATTGTTGATCTTGCTATGCGTGGGCAACTTGAGGCAGGAGATGTGGTGGTGGCTTGGGTCCAAGCTCTACTTGGGACACCCTGGGATTCCATCCCTACAAGCAAATAATGGTTTCTCCTGTGCGGAAAAGAGAGTGCAAAATATACCAAATGCTAGCAGGATATGGGTGGGGATACTTTATGTTCCATCTAGAGGGTGGAGGTTAACTTTCACAGAGCCCAGGTAAATAAATAAGTTGGGGAGGGGCTCTCAGAAACTGGTCTTGTGGGGAAATCCAAGAGAAATTTGCATTGAATCCAATTTGTTAGGAGGGGTGTGCTCTACTCGGGAACTAACTACCATTAGTTCTCATCGGCTCTTTGTGATTTTTACCTCTTGCTTCTGATAGGGCCCTGTGATAACTTTAACTTTGATTTTACATGTCATTCAGTGAAACGAGCTACTGGAATTGTTCTCATGCTTGATTTTGTAGCAAACGTTGTTTGCCAAGAATTTTGCTGACTTCTAGAAGGGTGAAACACTTACCTGCAGACTTGTAAAGGTTGTCTTGATCCATTATAACACAGAACTTATAATGATGGACTTTAAATTGATCGCGAAACATGGGATTTTTATTTTATTTCCAGCGAAGTATAAGTTCTCTTGAACCTATATATTAGACTCTAAAATGATTTAATAGCAGAATAGATGCAATTTTTTTTCTGTTACATGTGTCTTCTTCAACTTAGCGAATACTTATTTGCATTATAGGAAGTCGTCTAAACTATTAGATGTTGTTGCTATCGATCATTTCCCTTCCCTTCTTTGTTCTACCAAGAGAGAGCAGCACAAGCTCTGAAAATGATTCAGCGCCGCATTTGCTTATCATATGTTAGATCTGGTAAAACGGGTCGATATTAAGCGTCCGTTCTATTATTGGGACCGTTATCAAATTATTCGAATGGTTTCCAATTTTTGATTTATCTAATCAGAATTAACATGCAATTAGCGGCTGTTTTAGTAGTTAAACCAGTTCTATTGCATTCTCGCTGACTCTTTTATTAGGACTGTCGTTAAGTTATTTGAATGGTTTTCTCTTTTTTTTTTAATTTATCGAATGTAATTTTTTTTAATTTATCAGAGGTATTACTGATATGTACATTTTCAAGTACTTCTTATATCAATAGCAAATCAACAAACTCATTTTTGGGTGTGTGCCTGCTGTTTTTAGTCCAACGCGACTCATTATATAGGCATTAAATTCCATGTTTGATTTGCAGCGCCTTCGTCTATCGAAGCTATTCCGGGGACAAAGTTGTGAGAGAAGGTGGTGGAACACTTTTCTGCAATGCATCTGGCATTCCTGAACCTCGTGTTTCTTGGATAAATGTTCGCACTGTCCAGCGCAGTCATGGAGACGAGTTGGCATTTGAGAATATAACCAAATACCAAGCTGGAGAATAGAGATGCAAAGCAACCAATTCATGTGGAAATGCCACGGAATCTACGACAATATTATTGACGTACAGTGTGAGTCATTGATACTTCTTTTTCGCCAACTGCAAATTGAGGATCTACGGTTCTTTCACTATTTTGAGAGACTTAGTTGGCTTTATGATAAAAAAAGAGCAAGGTACTGGTATTCGTGGTAACCCTGGAGAATGGATTTTTCTGGCTCGGGAGACTGAGAGGAAAGATGGAACTACAGTTTTATCTGTGTGGGTCTGGCGTTGCCTTAGGTGGTCCCAAAGGTGACTCCCACATACAATGCTAATGGGGTATCTTGATGCTATTTGAATCGTTTTTTTCTGTATTTTGCCCTAAAAGATCACAGAAGAGTTCACTGTGTGAAATTTAATAGATATTTATTTGCAGACTTCTTTTATCACAGCATGCGCAGAAAGCGCGATGAGCCAATCAAAATTCGTAGCAATTCCAATCTAACTTGCTCAAAGCCGGGAAAATCGTGCGTGCAAGTCGCGATTAGTTTTGGTTTTCCTTCTCAATGGTTGATAATCTGGCGCGAGATTTTTAAGCCAATCACCAAGCGCTGCAATCGCCATCATGTAATTACTTTCGACAATCATTTAAAAACCGCTCTAGAGTTAATTGGAATTACCAGTGGCCTCTCCACTGAGGGGCTATTTTGCAAAGGAATCCGGATCGAATTGGCATGCTCCCCGAAAAGAGACGGCTGGGCGCGTGAGCTGTGACTAAGCTTCAAAATTAAATCTACGCGTAGATAGTCCTCTTCTCTAACGGCTACCGTGGTACATGTAAATCTTTGAGGTTTTCCTTTTCAAAACGCACTAAAACACGATTGCTCGCCGATTGAAACAACACGATCGCAACCGCCATTTCGACATTTGCTCTCAGCAAGTAATTATGCTGGTTGCTCGATGTGGGCAAGCAAGCTTCTGATAGGTGGAAGGTCAGAGCCGTGTATACATAAATTATATAATAACCAAATCAATGTGCGCACTTTGATTGGTCAATCAGCTATGTCTTATTGTGCTAGTAAAGTCATAGAAAAATCGCGCGTCTTCTGAATTATTATATAAAAGCAATAGACCACAGGTTTCTATGGTTTATAGGCATGATAAACCACTTGGGATGTTGGAAGAACACTCGAAGAATTCGTAAATTACTCGCCTGCGGCTCGTGATTTACGAATTCTTCTCGTGTTCTACCAACACCCGCGTGGTTTATCAGCCTATAACCCATAGAAAGTTGTGGTCTATTGCTTTATTAAAGAATACAAATACACGACTACTAAAATATTAAAGAAGTTACTTCATTTCCAACGTACGTTGATTAAAAACTACAAGTTTGGGAATTTTAAAATGTAACTTATATAATACCTAATCATTATGGACTATTTCGTGAAAAGTATACCTAAATTACCTCATATATAAGCTCCGCGATAAAAGTTTAAACAGCATTGCTCTTAAAAGCTGTTAAGATCGTCTACGTTTCAATATCATTTGGCAGGTTATTCCCGAGAACTGCCCGTCTGTAATAAAAAACTGCGTTTGATGTGAAAAAGCGTACTGTGGTGTATTTCTCGCAATCGGTTTTGATGTTAGAATTTTTTTAACCTTGAATCATCGTAAAATTTCACTAATTTGTTTGTTTACCGTTAGAATGGGAAAAGTTGTTTTGAAGGAAAGTTATGTCGGTTTGCGTCTTCCGTCCTCAGAAGAAGATCGACATTAACAGCTGCGAGGGACTAACGTAATTTCTTTCCCTAATATGCAATTAAAAAGCTTATAGATTGCCGGCGTTAAGTAAAAACTGTTTTTTTGCACATCGGAGCAATAGAGGACTCTTTGTCGATAAAACAGGGGCATTAATTTTGAGACTAGAGAGAAAACTGTCAAATTTTCTGTTGTTGCATGTGGTTTAGTTGTTTTTGTTTCTTCGTAATTAAAATTGACTTAGCTTTTGCGCTTCAAACTAAGCCGACTCATTTTATTTTGTTAAAAGTACAAGTTTGGGAATTTTAAAATATTACTTATAATATCTAATCATTATAGACTATTTCGTAAAAAATATACCTAAATTACCTCATATACAAGCTCCGCGGTAAAAATAAAACAGCATTGTTCTTAAAAGCTGTTAAGCTCGTCTAAGTTTCAATATCATTAGGCAGGTTATTCCCGAGAACTGGCCCTCTGTAATAACGGCGTTTGATGTAAAAAAGCGTACTGTAATGTATTTCTTGCAAGCGGTTTTAATATCAGGATTTTTTTAACCTTGACTCATCGTGAATTCCAGTCATTTGTTTGTTTACTGTTAGTATAGAAAAGTTGTTCTGAATGAAGGTTATGTCTGTTTGCGTCTTCCTTCCTCAGAAG
>NC_090881.1:36199917-36222417 GCF_036669935.1 Montipora foliosa
TTTTAATAGAGCGAACGTATGAAAAATCAATTAGTTTTCACAACCCGGCGAAGGAAGAATCACTGCATCATTACAGGAGGACGAGACGCTCAAGTAAGAAAAATGAACTCCAGTCTGCCAAGCCACGGCAACAGTATTGGATGCCATCCACACGATCTCTCTGGAGGAACACCTCACCAGTCACCTGTTATTCGAGTTTGTCTGATCCTTATCGCAGTCGTCAACATCCTGTCGTGCCCTCTTACCGTTGTCCTGAACGCATTGGTTATGGTCGCTGTAAAAGGGAAGTCTCGACTGAGATGCCACAAGTCAAACATTTTACTTGCTGCACTAGCGTCGACTGACTTCATGGTAGGGCTGTTACTTCAGCCAGTTTTCGTTGCGGAGTTAATAACTTTACTTCTTGATAAGGCTTTTGGTGGGGTATGTTTATTGTCACATATCTCCAGAGTGGGTATAAGCTGTTCAAGTTTTATTTCTTTTCTCCACCTGGCTTTACTAAGCGGTGAACGCTTTCTCGCTTTAAAGCGCCCTTTCGCGCACTTGGATCTAGTCACCACTTCACGTCTGCTGTGTGCTTCCGCCTTGGCGTGGCTTCTGCCCTTAATTCTACATATTCGTTTTCCCTTTGGAAAAACTATCCTTTTGCCCATGAATATGTTCTTAATGTTTGTAACAATGATCTTCATCATTTTCTGTCACGTGACAGTTTTCCGTGAAACCCGTCGGCACGAACAGCGACTTGTCACTCAGCAAGTTACTCAAGAGGCAAGAGAGAAATTTGAGAAAGAGAAAAAGGCAGTTAAGATAACATTTATTATTCTTGCTGTTTTTATTTTGTGTTGTTTGCCTTTTGTGGCCTTTCGAGTTGTTTCACAATTGACGCATGGGATAGAAAAACCCACGGAAACCGTTAAAATAGTTGGTCAGTTGTCAAGATCAATGTTGCTGTTAAACTCGTTACTAAACCCAATTATTTACTCGGTCAGAATCAAGCAGTTTCGGGTCTCGTTTAAGGAATTGTTAGGTGGAACTCGGAACGTGGTAAGACCTGAAGAGCTGGGAGTCTTTAGAGCGCCAAACGCTGCTGACAGCTGACGGGCAGGACGCAATCCTGATGAACGAAACCGGACAGAAAGAAATGAGAACAAGACTGGCAGTGACATTGTACCACAACGACGCAATTTTTGTGTATAACGGAGCAAAATAAATTTTCCAATACCTAAGTTTGAAAGTACATTCGGGTTCTTTAGCGCCGTAATATAAAATGCTTAATGGTAAAAGTAAATGACGGTGATAGATATTGGATCCGGAGGTGTTTTCTGAAATCTTTCGGGGATATTTCAAAATACCTGCACTAATAGGAATCCTCTAGCGGGTATAACCTACTAAGGGGGAGGGGGGAGAATATTCCGTTTGGGTTTCAGTGTTGTATATAACGCCACACTTGGTAAAGCATTGGAAATACAGCTGACTTTGATACGGCTCGACGAAGTCCATTACTCGTGGCTTTTAAGATTCCAGATATATATTTTTAACCGCCTATCGTGTTTATCTAATTGACGTCTCATTCTTGAGCTTCATAATAGTTTATTTTGTTTAAAGATCCACAAAACCACCATTCGTATTACAATGACTTTTGACGCCATTGTAGGTTAATTAAATATTCTATTGTGTCCACCGGATAAAATCTAAGCATTTCTGCTACCCCTTGAAACCTACTAATAATACCCGCAAAGGACTCTACGCACAAAGACACTACTTACAGGGGAGTGACAGGAAAGAATTTTTCCGACACGGAAAAAAAGAGCAAAACGGAGAAATTCAACTCATTTTTTGACTTGGCAAGCCAGTAATAAAACGGAGAAATTCCACTCTTATTCTGAATGTTTTTTTCTCCTAAAATGAACACCTCTCCCATACAAAATTTAACGGTACTTATCTCAGAATTCACATAGGTACACAGAGGTCACTACCGAACTTGGGAGAAACGAATGAAGGGGGTAGTTTCTAAAGAAACTGTGGTGCTGCCTCGGTGGGGAAGTAGTATACAAAAATTCGGTTTTATCAACGGAGTTGATAATATAAATTGGTCACCGTACAGAGATTCTAAAAGTTGACGTTTCGAGTGTTAGCCCTTCGTCAGAGCGAATCCAAATGGGAGAAATGCTTCTTCATAAAAACAGTTAGGATTCTCAGTTCTTGTTCTCAATCCGTCCCTTGTCTTCAATCCGGTCCATCCAAAGTCTAAAGAGTTTTTCCAACGACGACTTTGGCTCTATTAAAGGTGACTTTTTGCGGCGTGATGGCTATTTTATTTGAAGAGGCAAACCCGGCTACAAGCTATTTTCATCGCTCGATCGTGTTTAAAAAGGTGAAATAAAAAGTACGCAAAATTGGGGATCTACCAACCGCATTGGCATTGTCCTTTGGTGAATCGCCAAATTTGTGTGACGGCACCTCCGGCTGGATAGCAAAGTTACCGATAATGACAACAAAATGAAATAAAAAAAAAAAAGAAATAAAAAAACACTTACCGGTGATGACGCCAAGTCCAAAGAAGAATCCATGTGTAATGAATGATAAGTTTACATGACCAAAATATTATTCTGCTTGGTTTTACCTAGAATTCGGTCGGTAAAATGATGGTTTTTCTTTTTTTTTTACACAAACCGGGGAAAAGGAGAGTCTCTATATCTTACCCTTGCTTTAAATAACCCTAACAAAGATTTGTTTTCTACCTGGAGGAACGGTGCGGAACAACAACTGTTCCAATTTCGACGGTTGGTTAGTTCCGTCACCAGCCAAGTGGGTTAGCTTTGGGATGTTTTCACCTGCTTGACGCCGTCAAAAAGCTACAGGCGGTCCGTAAGATCAAACTCAGGTCTCACCGGTTTTCAATTTTGATCCATATTACCTCAATGGAAAATATCTTTACCTAATTGTAAATTTTCCTTACATTATATCACTGAAAACGTTACCTTTTTATTAGTGCCTTCTATCTGGTTAAACCGCATTTTTTCCCGTAACCATTATGAAGTTGCAGTGGGTCGCAAAAATTGTTTTTCTTTTGCTGTACTCCAACAGCGCTTCTGCCAATGATAATAGCAAGAGTGAAGGAGAAGAAGAGGAAGTTCCAAGCGAATACATTCTCCCTGGTTACGTGATGGACAACGATGCTGCCATTGAACTTCTTCATCGTCAAACTGAGATGACCTACCAACTTAACCTACCGAAATACCTAGACGAAATGAAAGCTATAACTCCAAATATCCGACAGCAGTTCGATGATAAAGATTTTGCCATTGTTGGCTCACTTGCTACGTTAGACGCCACGATAACATTTGGCGAAGGAATAAAAAATCTCCAAGTGATCGGTGCCGATACACAAGCAGGCTTTGAGGGCCTCCCCAATCCTGAGAATGACAAGTTGCACAACCATGTTCAACGATTGAACGCTTTGCGGAATCTTGTTTGGCTTATGAAAGAAAAAATGAAGTCTGGAGTAGTTACTGCTGATTCGTCCTTGATGGATAAGCTCAAGGAGGCACAGACCTGGCTTTCAACCCAGACTGGAGGGCATTTGGGTCAAGGAATGACAACCGCTCTTGAAAAAGTTGGAATAATGGACAAGTTGAAAGCAAAATGGGGCGCAAACTCTTTAAAATTCAGAACCTTCTCAGCGGCGGCTGCCAACGGACTTGACTTCATTATCAATGGGTATAACACGGTGGTCAATTCAATGGCAGTAAATCAAAAAGTTACGGATGCGAACATTCTTGCCCTTAGTAGCTCTGTGACGGCAATGGCTGGCGATATAGCGATGGGAGTCTCTCAGATATTGGCAACCAGTGCCAAAGTGGCAAGTGTCGCTGGACCTATCGGGTATGCAGTAGCCGCTACCTTGTACATCGCATCTTATGCTACCGGAGTCGCATCGGGAATGGTAGGTCAGGAAGACCTAGAGCCAAAGGATTATGTCAAGATCTTTCTAGGGCCTCTCATTCCAGCCCCGGATTTTGCAGCTATGGTGGAGATTTTCGACGCCTATGCAAAGGGCGACATCTTCCATGCATACTACTTGTTGATGACACAAACAACGCCAGCGGCTTTCTACATCGTGGCTATGGCAATTAAGGATGTGAAGACTGGATCGAATGAACTTAGAAAGTATGCAGCAGCTGTAAACTTTCTGCGAATGGCCCACTTGATAAAAAAGAGAGATGAGTTCAAGGAGAAGCTGAAGAACAGTATGTATACAATAATTAAGGATATCAAACCAAAGAAATTCCTTTTCGCTTATCCTGCCGTTTTCACTACTGACGCAGAGAGTGGAGAGTATACAGCCATGGGTTGGACTCGCTCATCAACCTTAAAACATGAATTTGAAATCGCAGATGATCTTGTTAACAAGATTGTATTCATGGCTACTTACAATGATAAATTTAACAAACCATATGAGTGTCGTGCTAAAGCCTCTGAAGGCTACACATTCTGTCCCAGCGTTGTCGATCGCGGAGACAATGGGCTGATCTTTATAGGAAGTAACGAAGGGACGGACAAAGTAATTTTGGAAGAGAACACAGAAGCTTATGGGATGGGAGGAAACGATCACTTTGAACTGAAGTCATCAGGTAGCAAAGGAACAGTCAAAATCGATGGAGGGGCAGGAAGTGATAATATTGACGCAATAAATTCCCACCCACAAGGACTAAACTATATTTCTGGCGGTGGACCGGAGAGAGATACTATCAGAGGGGGGTACGGTAAGGATGTTATCTCTGTTGACAACGATGAAGTGTCCGATCTTGATGGGGATAACGTCTTCCTGGTAGAAGGAACTGGTAATGATAACATCCAGGTAGGACCCGGAGCAGACCTAGCTGTCATCATGAAATCGGCGGGCAGCGCGTCATTCTCAATGCATCAGTGGAACCACGCGACACAATCAGAGCAGAAACCAAAGAGAATTGTGTACAATAGCGACGCAAGGCTGACTCATGGAGAAAACAATGCAAAAAAAGATGTCATGGAAGGAAGTTACACCCATCACGATGTACTTAGCATGACTGACTACAAGCCAGATACATCCACACGATCGCCTGACCAGAGAATAGTGCTTATCGATCACGCCAGCACGGAAGAAACGAGGACCGTGGATTATTTCATAAGTCAGATCAGTTCAGAGGTTGTAGATGAACTTTTTCATGATCACCGTAGTGAAGTTCTAGCTAGTGCTCATCCTGGTCGCGCTCTGATGGTGGAAGACGCACAACACATCCACTTCAAAGACATTGAGAGATTTGAACTGAGTAAACACAGTTTCAATCTTCTGCTACTGGCAAATAATGCACATAGAAATATGAGGCACGAAGTGATTGGTGGTGCGTTAGACGATTACGTGATAAACTTGGATGACGACATACCGCTGCTAGCGCAGATGGGGACTGGCGCTAATCGAGTGTACTCTGGTCCACGAGATGACGCCTACTCAGTCATTCTAGATGATTCCAAAGACGTCATCTACGACAAGGGTGGTAAAAATGTCGTCGCTATCATGCTGCAAGATGGTATGAAGCTCAGAGACGTGCAAATCACCCGGGACGGCGGCGATCGTTACAGAATATATAAGAATGTACAGAGCCCAAACGGTGTTCCGTTACTTGATTATGTGTTCCACGGCAGCAACGCGTACGACACGGTCCAGTTTCTTTTCAAGGACAACACGGGCAAGGAAGTTGTGTTCAAGGAGCTGCAGAGACCGAAGTACTTTAACGATAGATTTCTTGATCTCCTTGATATAGATAGCTATCATACTGGATACGAATTCCTTTGTGAATATAGAGATATAATACTCAAGATCTCCCCGGCAAAAGGCGAGACCCTTGATATTCAGGAATGCAAGCACAAAGATCCTGCACAGCGGAAAACAAAATCCAAAAAAATGAAGCATGCAAAGCATGGGAAATAAAAAAAACCAAATGCATTCATCAATGCATAACCTCGACTATGTATAATTGTACTGTGATAATGAGACCAATGTTCAGTGGTATTCTAGAAACAGTAGTAGAAATTTAAATGATAAATACAATCAAATAGTTACCATTTCTTCTCAGTTTTAAGGAAAGTGAAGAGGTGTGACCAGGGTTATAATGGAGTTAAGGGCTTGTAAATTTTCATTATCTAGAACTAAAATATCGTTGTTCAAGACTCTGGAGTCTGGAGTAGTAAGAACATAAAATGGAAAATTGTGTTGTAAAACCTTACAAGACTATAAGCAATAAACTGAGATTTTTCGAAGAGCTAACTTTCATCTCTTAGATACCTAATCTGCTATTGCTACTACAGCCTCTTCGACTCTCACTCCAATATCAATATCAACCATTTGTTTGGTGATCTTTCATTTATTTAAGTAATAAAGGCTCAGCGAAACACCCTGACGTTGTGTGGTGTATTAACATACCTTCGGGTTTCAATCGAGACTGTCACTTTACAGTTCCGTCACTCTTTCCCAAAAGAGTCTCTTCTTTTAAAGAGAGTCCATGTGAACGAGCTAGAGAAAGAACTGCCTCATCCTTTAAATTCAGCCAGTGGCTATTGGTTTTTTAGTAAAAATAACGTAATAACGTTTTATTGCTACGGGTGTTGTGTGAAGAATCTGTTTCTCGTAATGCAAGGTGCATATTTCTCCCGGGAGGGGAAGCGGTGCTCCTTACTATGGGGCTGTACAAACGTGACTGGTTTGACATTCGAAAATTGTACTCGTACTTAGTCTCCTAGTGACGTAGTGTAGTCTAAACGTTACTAATGGCCGAAGGCAAGTCTTTTTCTTTGAACGAATAATACAGGGTTGCCACAGGTCAGGATATTGTCAGGGATAACAATTCTTTAAGGTTAGGGAAAAGTCAGAAAATTGTATTTTGAGTCAGGGAAAAGTGATATTTTGAAGAAAAGTCAGGGAAAATTGATATTAGAACACCGGTGATTTAATGTCAATCAACGCTGTTTTTCATTAAGGGAGAAGGCGAATTTGTTTTAAGAAAATTAATTATTAAATAGTCTACAATGAATGGGTTAAAAGGATGTCTGTAAGGCGAGGCTGGAGGCCTCCGCTATATCTGATGTGTCGTATTTATTTGGTCAGGGAAATTATTTTTTAGCAGCGAAAAGACTGGAAACTTTGAAAAGTAATGTTTGGTGCAACCATGCACCAACTCTTGCCAGTGAATAATCGATCATCGGCTTTCTCCAAAAAAAACTTTGAAATTTGTAAACCGAATTCTAACCATCATTCTAAAAGACATACTCTTCGAATCAAAGCTTTTTTCTAGTTTTCAAAGAGGTCGTATCTCACACGAAAAACACTGAAACAAGATACAGTTACCAGTGAAAAGATTAGATTTAGATTTATTTCAGACAAAAAAGATTTAATCAGTGTCCCATTGCACAGTGGATTACGGGAACACAAAAAACAAATAGTGAAGGTGCTTATTATTCCACTTGTTTTGCGAGCGTCCATACTACGCCGGATAAATTTGAAAACACAGCTTTATTTCTACGGTTAGACCTAACGTCTACACTAATATCCGTCACGAAAACTCTAGGCTTTCGTTTTCATTTTTACGGTAAGCATTTTGAAAACGGAGCTTTTTAAAAACGATGGTGGTCAAGATAATCACTGACCGAGTTTTCCTCAAACACAAATCCAAACCGACCAGGAATTGTTTCCTTTAAAATTCCTCTTGCGCAGTGTGTACGGAAAACCCTTGATGCGTTTTCAATTTCTCCGCAGCAGTGTGGATCGGGCCTTATACAGAAGTAGTATTGACTACGATTTATGCAGGGTGACATTTAAATGCTTTCAAATATGGTATAGTACATAAATCTAAGCTGTTTTGAAGGAGGTTGTTCCAACCTCGTTCCCGGGAAGATGACAGATTATGGGAAAGAGGTTGAGGTTATCCTGCAAAAGCGTAAGCAACTATTCCGATTGGTATTATGGGTAAAGGTAGTTTATCGTTGCGCAATAGACCAATTTCGATACATTAAAATTCAGTCCTAAACAAAATACATCATCTCGAGGCTCTGGGGAATAGATATAAGGATTTGTATGAGTTTATTCCCCAGAGCCTGGAGATGATGCCTTTTGTTTAGGACTGAATTTTAATATATTAAAAGTTGTCTATTGAGCATCACGGCGTTTCAGTAATAAAGAAGGAGAAAGCATGAATACACGCGTTTGTGTTGTTTCTCTCTATCACGCTAAAACACCTCGAGTTTGAATCACGCAGCCGTGAACCACCATCATCCATAATACCATTGGACATTGTCGCGAACTCTTATACACCAGTTTGTGGGACAACCTCTCTCAAAGCAACTGTATGTAAAAACGGTTCCACCCAAATGAAGGAGTCAGTTTGCGTGAATAAAGTCGTTTATTTATTGTCATTTTATCAGTTAAATCGTTGCATCTTTTGTTTTTGTTTGGACGGAGCCTTAGGCCATGCCTATGGTCATGAGGGTGACATCTACAACGACCAATCCGAAATCTTACCTTGGATCTCACTCGCTTTTATACCCCATATAGCTATTTATTACATCTTTCTTTTTACGTGCTCTGACGTTTATTCTCATTTGAGAAGGCTAGGACAGTAGGTGAGGCTTTTTTAAGAAATAAGGCTCTAAAGTTTTATTACGTTCTCTGATAACCCAAATTCGGCACTGTAAAAGAGGGCGGGAGGTGGGGGAGAAGTATATCGAAAGAACTTACATAAATGTTGCATTGAATACCCGAATATACACCGGTCATAGAATTGTTAACTAAGGGCGCGTTCTTTTGGTACTATTCCGGAATAGGAATACACGGAATAGAAGGTATTCGTGTTCTTTTGGGACCTATTCCGTTTTCGGAATGAACGGAATACTAATCTTGTCATTCTGCTCCGGATAGGAGAATGAACGGAGTGACCGGAATATGGTTCACGCGGAATAGGCAGAATATGCGTTCTTTTGGGAAAGTTTGATACGCAGCCGGCTGGTCGCCTGCCTGCGCCTTGAAAATTGTAAAAAGTTTAACAGAATAGTAATGCAAAATTTCTACCTTAGATGTGAGTGTGATGGCCTGTTTTCTTACCGCTGCTAGAACAAGAAGAGCTGTAAGTTTGTTAACAAGAAAATGTGCCTTCGCCTGGTGAAAAGAAATGACGTTGGCATTAATTTGTTTTTGCAAAAACCACGAACCTTTTATCAATTGAGTCGACATCAAGAGGAAGAGCATATGGGAACACATTTTGCACCACGAAAAGCACTCACAAGTACAAAAAAATTCTTCTTCATCTTCTCCCGTAAGGTTTTCAACAATTGAAGTAAACCGAAAATACGAGAAAACCGCAAAAAAATTGGCACGTATGGACATATTTCAACATTTCGTTTTCCAAACTTTCGGGACACCTTTGCACTCGCCATACCAACGCAATTGGCGTATGTGCAGATACAATAGTTCCCAGGTCACCTTCGCTAATAGTATTCCGTTTTCAGAACATGTGTTCTTTTGTAAATTGAAATTCCGTGTATTCTGCTATTCCTAATCCGGAATGAGAATAGCCTAGATGCTCCCAAAACAATGTACCCTAAGTGTAAGGGGCGAATAAGATGATAGAGGAAACAACGTTCAGGACAATAATGTAAAATTCTCATTCGCTTTCCTGTTACTGAAATGTACTGATTTGAATCCATTTGGTAAGCACTTTTGGACTGTAATCAACCGTTGCTATGGGCATTGCTGTGTTGTAAAACAGCTACTAGTGGGCAAGTCTCTTAATTTAAACGTAAATCAAGGAGTGATTACAGCAATATCGTTTCAAAATACGTTTTACAAATGGTCAGAGATGTTCATGTTTGGTAAAAATGATTTTTTTCTGGGGAAAAACGTTATATTTCCGACCACCTTAACTATGGGAAACTCACAATTATATCTAAAAAGTAAGACTGTATCATTAGGAAATACAGGGCACGGCCCCTGACTTATTTTAAGTCCTTGATTATCATACCCTGCGAGCAGAGTCTCCTTTGATCGAAGGAGACCCAAAGGGGATAATAGTACCAATAACGTACTAACAGCCACAACTAAACTGTTACAATTTTTAGGCTCTAAAGGGTCAAATACAATGGTTTTCACTCTGCTATCGAAAGCAATATGCTTTTGCATTGTTTTTTGCGTTACTACGCAACGTTGTCATCCTAGGTGATTAGCTTCAAGTTAAAAACCTTGCGCCGCTTTGTCATCTATCAGAAGTAAAACCAACACCAATCACACGTGTTCCCACGCTTCGCGTCAGGTACCTGAGTTTGGTTCGGGTTTTGATTGGCCCGTTGCATTGTTTGTGTCCTTTGTGATTGGCCAGAGGGATTTCTTTAGTTTTGGCTCTGGGACGCTCAGTTAAAAACTGCTCTCTATAAACGAATTTCTTATGGATGAGTTTTACTGTATAGCTCAGTATTACGTGCAATTTTTGCCAAAGTGTAGTTTGCGGTTTAAGTTGACTCCGAAGGCACTCTTTCCGGGAATGTTGTGTTTGTTGTTTTGTTTGAGCTTACAAAAGCTTTTGCGACATTACATGTATTTTTGGTCATGCAAATATATAAAGCTAGTTGTTGTTGTTTTTTAGCTTTGTTTGTTTTGGTTTGGTTTTTTGTTAATTTATCACGAGTTTAAATAGTGACAATACTTCTAATTAATAAAACTAGTAATAATTATTTAAAATTAAGTTGAAGTGCAACATTGAAACATATTTTAGCATTTCGTTTTGTTTGTATTATTATAATCGTAGTTAGTTTTACGAGGATATGTTAAACTCCTGGGAAAGAAGAAATAGGGTATTTTTGCCAGAGGGTATCGGGCTTGACTGGTAAAGTAATTTCAGTTTAGTTCATCAGTTCACCTGAGGCCCAAGCGATATATAAAGAAAAGAGAAACAAAAATCTAACGCTGGAGTTTATTTGATCCTGCTACTCACCCCGGGGGTGAATTTGTCATTCGAGACTAATAGACCTCCTACTGTGAATAGTCTGAATAAGTTGTTAGAAGTATATTCGAGGGCGAAATAATTACGTTTCACCGCAAAATAACAAACCAACCTTATAACCAACCAACCTGACTTTCAGTTCCCTCCGATGTAGGAAACCGAAAGTCCTGGTATGGCAAAAATGTCAACGAAAAGATTGATTTGATATAAATCGTTTCATCACATGGGATTGGCTTTAGGATTTTGGGACACCATAAACCCCATCAGAATTGCTATGACCCCGATTATCAGCAGTACACAACCAGAAGCCACTTCCCAGTTACAGCATTCAGATGAATGCGCTCTTTTTGAGCGATTGGGGGCGCAGTTGCAACACGGTCCCTGCTGAGGAATCGGTTCGTACATATGACGCTGGTACCCTCGTGTGACAACTATTCGTGGCCCTTGATTGCTGACTGTTTGATAATAATATGGTGCCAGCGCGCCAGAATTTACGCAGTAAGCCACGTGGAGCGGATAAACAGTCCTATTGACTGCATTGTTTCTCGAGACTGCAGGGTGCATGTAAATAGAAATGAATGTCATAGACAACCGTCAGTCAGCATCGGCCGTTATCCTGGTGATCGACTGTGCTCTGGTCCTCTCTGACGTCAGAGGTGATGCAACGCTGTTTGCTCAAAAACTTTTCATGGGAAACAGTTTCATTGTAAACTCAAAGTAGCCGATGAGAGCAGTCGCTTTAAGGAGAAAGAATCCGAGCTGACCGCAGTATTAATGTATGCTGTAACAGATCAACATGTTTGTCTGTGAAACTACTGGTGATATCACAGGTAATCCAGGGTCACTGTGTGCGTCACGTAGGTATTAAAAATATAGAGATCATATGAGGCGAAGTTTAGGTCTGAAATTTGCTAGAAAATGGAAATAAAAATCGATAAAACTTACCATGTGGTGAGCTGTTGTAGTCTTTAATACGTACACGAAGTTTCGGGAAAAATGCTCCCCGTTCACCTTCCTTCATAGTATAGTGACAAGGTAGGAGACAGAAGCCAGCTTAAGGACTCCGATCGACCCAAAACAAGCGCGATTTTTTTCGTGAAAATCGAATCCAGTCGCTAAATAAACACGCCAGGTTCGTGGAACAGGAATTTCTCTAAACCATGAATCCACTGAAGCATCTCCAGGTAGCAACGCGAAGCCACCAGGCTCCGTAGAACTTGTAAGTTGACCTGCTAAAATGGCGGCCCGAAAGAGTTGTCCTCGCGAAGTGTTCAATTCAAAATGGCACAACTCGGGACGCCTGGTGACGAGTAAGTTCTGGAGGGAGGGGAGTCCCAAATTGCTAAAAACAAAGCTCACTGAGCAATCTGGGACTCCCCTACCTCCAGGGGGACATATATTCCCCTCGTCACCAGGCGTCCCGAGTTCAGTGCCATTTTGAATTGGACACTTCGCGAGGACAACGCTTTCGGGCCGCCATTTTAGCAGGTCAACTTACAAGTTCTACGGAGCCTGGTGGCTTCGCGTTGCTACCTGGAGATGCTTCAGTGGATTCATGGTTTAGAGAAATTCCTGTTCCACGAACCTGGCGTGTTTATTTAGCGACCGGATTCGATTTTCGCGAAAAAAATCGTGCTTGTTTTGGGTCGATCGGAGTCCTTAACCTGGCTTCTGTCTCCTGCCTTGTCACTATGTGACGCACACAGTGAGCCTGGGTTACCTGTGGTGATATTACACACTGTTGTAGCTTGCCGGTATATTGTAGATATAACCTATAACAACAAATCTTTGTTATCGGGAACTTTACATATGTATACGTGTTTGCTGCTTCGGGAAACCTGAAGATTTCTTAGAATAATTGTTTGTATTGTCTGCTTTCCTAAAATCTTTAAAAAAAATAATTCAAGGCAAATCTCAAGGGAACTTACCATTCATGTTTATTGTGCATATATAAATACATAAAGATGCAGGGATGGCGCAGTGGTGAGAGCACTCGCCTCCCACCAAGATGGGCCCAGGTTCGATTCCCAGACACGGCATTCATATGTAGGTTCAGTTTGTTGGTTCTCTGCTCTGCACGGAGTGGTTTTCTCCGGGTAGTCCGATTTCCCCTCTCCTCAAAAACCAACAGTTGACTTGATTTGCGTTCATTTCAGTTTACAGTGTCCCTAATTAATTAGTGCTCCAGCGCTAGAACGACTAGAGACTTAAATAACTTTCCTTTCATTTTATACCTTAAAATTAGCTCAGAAAAGAATAAAGGAAAACACGAATAAGGTAAGGCTAAAATGATTGATGCCGCGAAATAAATAGAGGTCAAATTCAATCCTGATTGACAATGCCTAAATAATTGCTAACTGCTTGGCAAGCAATCAAGTTAAATAATGCTTGGCTGGTGCATTCATTAATTTGGAATTTGGAAAAAACATAGTGGTTTTTTGGAAACTTTAAGGTACTTTCAAAGTCTTGAGTTGTTTTTGAACCATATATTCAGGCATTCCAGGTGATTAACGAAGTAAAGAGGTTTGATAGGATAAAATACGGTTTCGATGATTGAAGATTGTGAACTCTTTGGACTGATCCTACGAATTGACTTAAGGCGCTGTTACACTGTGAAATGTTTTATCCAACTTGCCTCGCAATGTTTTGGCGACATCGTGTTGGGACAAGTTGCATGAAACATTTCACATACCCTGCAACGATCAAAATCGTTGCGAGACAAGTTGCAAGAGCCGTTGCCGAAAGTAGAATTAAGTTCTCCTTCTCGTGCAACTTGTCCCGCCACAATGTCGCCAAAACATTGCGAGACAAGTTGCACGAAACATGTCACAGTGTAACAGGGCCTTTAAGTTCGCATGTAATTTAAAAAAACTTTTAGAAATTTTAGAAAAAAATGCTTGGACAGCAGACAATCACGAAAAAGAACATGGCAGCTGCAATCACAGCTCCATCTGCTGGTTGCTCAGGATCTTGAGTGTATTCTGTATCAGAAGAGAAGAAAAACGGTCCTATCGGTCACATGACACACAACTTCGAGTGGAGGAACGAGTCAATCAGTGGCAACAACTTGATAACGGTCTGCTGCATTTTGAAACAGAACAGGTGTCCATCAAGGTTCCAAGCTGCCTTTCAGACGAACTTTCCGAAGAACTTATGTTTGGATGTACGTTTGCAAGAGATACAACAAGTTACAGAAGCCATCCAAAGTGAACTGGTCTTTTTTGTCTGGATCACCGGTGGATCGGGCTTTGGACGACCACACTGGTCAGCAAGGCCGCTCATGAATTATCCAGCCTTGACTGCGAACGGGCAGTACTGTTCTGTTCTTTAAGCTCTACGAAAAGCTTTTACGACGCAGCTACGTTGATGACACTCGCCTGCAGTAAGAACCAGACGCAACCGCCAACAGCAAACAACAGGTCTCGAACAACACTTTCATTCTTGACAATGCAGATGAACGTCTTGAAGACGATAATTGTAGCATGGAGTTTTAAGACCTTTGGAAATATGAGAACGCTTTCAAGCCCAACGTTCGCATTTAATATTACATCCAGAACGGCATGCAGCACACCCAGTTCAAAAAAAGGCCTCGCTCTGTTATGTGTCTTTCCTGGCTCATTCAATTCTGAAGAATAAACAAAGTCTTTGATTACAGACTGCACAACAAGTGCCAAGTCAGTCCCAGTTCTACAGGAATTGAAAGACAGATCTCTTGTCGAGCAGCTGAGACCACGAAGATACCAACTGCTCCAGCTTATTCAAACATTTGTGCATTTGTTCATTTCTTGCCTTGCAGTTTGTGGACGAAGGCAGAAAAGAAGGAAACAGAAAAAAAGTAACAAAAGTTAAAGGGTGACGCTGAAAAAGTTTAATTTATTCAGGTAGTCATGCTGAATTCCAAACAAAAGCGTTTTCAGAAGCGTTTTCAGAAGTGTACTTCCGCAACAGTCGTGTCCGCTTTCTTTCGGACCCTGTTGAGAAGAAAAGAAAAGAACAAGAAACTGAAACTGCTTTGAAAATCAGCCTTAAAGACTTTGGTGATCACACTGAAACAGCAGCAACTCCTTTATTTGCCGGAGTAATTGCAAAACGTTGTAAAGAATAGGACGAGGCCGAAAAAGGAAGCACTTTATGACTGCCAAATGTCTGAAAGCCATCGCATATCTTTACTTCAATTTTCGTCATACGAGGGAGGTTGAGTTGGACATATGCAAACATACGCATACGCAAACTATGCAGAGGCCATTGCCATGTTCGTGGACTTCGGACAGACTGAAAACAAGGAAAGCATCTTGACTATCCAGAACTTTACAGTATGCCACATGAAGAAGGATAACTTAAATGAGGCCATGTATTTACTTATAAAGGCAGGAAAGGTTGCGGAGAAAGAAAGAGAGGCGGACCACAAGTTGAAATTCTGGATTAATTGAGACTGAAAATCTTGACGAGACGAGATCCGGCACTCTGCAAAAAAAAAGGTGTTTGGACGCTATTGCAGGAGAGGTGAATACAGTCTGCGAAAATAAATTTGCTGCTTTGTCCCACCGTACCTGGATTCCAAATGTGCGGCTGAAAGAAATGAGCCATTGCCAAGCATTTTTGCGGTTGGCACACCTTTCCAGCTCGAAAAGCAGCTTTTGTCGGAGACCTTGTATGTCTTTGTTCACTATGGCAAATTTCCTCAAATACTAGGCCTACCGCTTGAAAAAATATTTGTTTCGAAGCAATTATAGCGAAAGCAGGGGGAGCAGCAAGCCAAACAAGGGAGCAGGCCTACAACTCGACTAGCAGCTGTTCGACAGCCTCATCGAGGAGATGGTAGGGGACTCCGTCTCTGTGGCATACAAGTACATGATGTGGCTATTTGGATTCTCTGGGTGGTACCCCTTGACCTCAAGATTGTTTACCTTGGCAGATCTCTTGAAAACCACTGAAATCCCTCCACACAATCCTTTTCCGACAGAGGTCTTGGTCCTAGTCTGTCAACAGCTCCAGCTCCACCCCTGCCGTTTTCAGCAGCACATCCCAAGACAGGTAGGGACTGGTGTAGTAGTGAGCAGGGAGCCCAAACTATATTGTCGTGGACAGGTCTTCCAAAAGGTCCACATCGGCGAGAAGGAGGACTTCGGTGCGGATACAGAGGTCATGGTACTCCCCAAGGTGTAGTCTTTCTCGGAAATGTGCTCTTAGGAGAGCTTGAAATAGAAGACCTCCTTTGGCAGGAGCAAGGGTTCTTAAGGTTCTTCAGATTGCTCCCAAGACTGCATGTATTCGTAGGGGTACATGCCCTTTCGCAAAGGAGCTCCTGCTGCTGTTTGTTTGGCTCGCATTTGGCCATACACACTAAGCACTCTGGCTTGTTGGCTGCCGCGAGCTTTTTGAGGGAGGCCATCAAGAATCTGTCAATGCTTCCGCATGTTACAGCTGTATGCAAGTCTTCTTTCTTTCATCTTCGAAACATTTTCAAGATTCGCAAGTTTCTTTCTTATGATACATGCAAAATTCTAATTCGTGCCTTCATCACGTCAAGGATCGACTATTGTAATTCGCTGCTCTATGGTCAGCCAAAATATATTTTACAACGTCTGCAGAGTGTCCTTAATAGTGCTGCAAGGCTCATTCATCTTAGCAGTAGATACGAACATGTCACCCCTTTGCTTATCCAGCCTCATTGGCTCCCTATTGAACAGAGGATCACTTTTAAAATTGCTGTCATTACATTCAAGACTCTTCACGGTTCTGCACCTGATTATATCACTGAGCTCATAAAACCTTATATACCTAGTAGATCCTTACGATCTTCAAACAAATTGTTGCTTTTTAAACCTAGATTTAATCTTAAGACCTATGGTGGCCGGTCCTTTACGATGGCCGCTCCTTCTGTCTGGAATACCCTTCCTTTGGAACTCCGGTCGTGTTCTTCCCTTTCTTCTTTTAAATCCAAGTTGAAGACATTGCTTTTTAAAGCTTCTTATGATGTAGTTTGATAGCCTTTAATCTACTTTTTACCGTCAGCTTATCCCTGGTTTTAATGTAATTTTTCTTTTTTTTGTAAAGCGCTTTTGGTCTATTGGGAATTAGCGCTCTATAAATATTGTATTATTATTATTATTATTATTATTATTATTATTATTATTATTATTATTATTATTATTATATTAAAATGGAATGGGAGAGGTACTTTTTTGTATTGTACGGGATGCACGAGATCTTTCCTCTCTCCTTCAACATGGCCTTTATCAGCAGTCGTAGCCCTGCGGGATGTGAAATACAACTGGCATCGTAGTCCGTTTTGCGTCCAACTGTGGTCGGAGGTTACAGGCAGTGTGGGCGGTTCCGCAGTACTTGCCCGAGAAGTGGCAGTCGTCACGTACTTTGTCACCCAGCCAGTAGATTGTGGTACACATAGCAGGTCGGGGCAGCTTTGTAGGTTTATTCATCCTCCCACGACGGGGTTTTTTAACACCCATTGTAACGTGCGATCCTTCCGTACCAGCCCTGGTCAAAAAAAGAGCCGTTGGAGGTCTTTGACCCAAACATACTGGGATTTGTTTGCCTTTTCCACGAGCAGCAGGTTGATGAGGGGCACATCCACAGACTGCTTTGACAGGCTGTAGATGATTACACCCTCATTCTCCCAACCAAATATGTTGACAGCCAAGTTTTGCTTTTCGAATTTTAGAATCTGGGGGAGATTGCATTGGAAAAGAAATGCCGGAAGGGTCGAGTCCGTGTTGGGTGGGGTACTTGTATGGCCTTTGGGGGTCTTTTGGTGCAGGATACTGGGCCGATAGTATAGCCCATAGAAACGGCCATCGTCCCAGTTTCGGACATTGATACATGCCTTCTTGTTTCGCAGCGCCTTCGGGAGTGGAATGTAGGTGCTTCCACGCAGTGGTTGGTATTTGATGTCTACCCTCCCAGAACCGTGGCCACCCAGAACCTTGGTTGGTAAATGTCTTCAAGAGATCTAGGCTGTGGGCAAAGGATTGTCTAGTCCCTCACCAATTTGATTTTTCTGTAGAAGTCCCTCCTTCATGAGGCAGAACGTGGAGTCTGTGTGTTGCATGGTGATCTATCTGTTGTTCTTTAGAATCATTTCGTAAAATTTTCGTATGCTTCAAGTATGAACACTGTTGGAAAATCTGTTTCCAGACTGTCGCCATTCAATCATGTTTATAAATACGGAATATACTGTGAGAGATTTCTTGTGTTTTCTTTTGCGTGGTGCAGGTTAACCGATTGGGTATGCTTGCAGTTGGCTGTAATGTTCTATGTATTTAACCCTGGATACTTCGACTGTGTCCAAAAGGGTCACACCTTCCCCCCTCCCGCTGTCTTGTATTTCTTTCTGTCTTTCACCTTTTTTGTTGTCCTTCCCCTGAGCACCGTTTGCGCGAAAAAGGTCTTATTTCCTTCCAAAAGCTGAATCGAGATGCTTGAAAGACTTTTCTGACAACCATTTTCACAAAGAGGAATGTGTAATTATAGTGTTTTACAGTGGCACACTATCTTTCTAGTTATTGTTAATGCGATATATTTTTTCTTCCTCTAAGAAAATAAAGCATCCCACGTGAATGACCTTTGCGTCTTGATTAATTGTCAAACAGATGCAGGGTCACGTGAGTTCATAGGACGTCAATGCTAACTGATTTAGTCTTGCACCGGATGATGCAATTTAAACGTTCGGCGCAAATTAGACTAAATGATACTAAACTGCAACCTGGTTAGCTATATAATGGCTCTTTAGCAACTACGATTAACGATGGAAAAACCGCCGGGACGCGACGGCTGCAAGGACGTTATTTTGATGAACAGTACAGTATGGGGTCCTTGGTCCGCGACAAAAAAGGGGTAATCTTCAATATCTTACATGAATCAAAAGGCCACAAACTGAAATTTTCCCTGAAGATAGAGGTTTCGTTTCTTGCGATAATATTAAATTGGTAATTTCCAAACTGAAATATTTTTCTTGTAATTCGAAAAAAGGTGAACCAGGAACCCATGACCCGGAGCCTACAACTATACTGTGTTCGTGTAACGGCGTTTTCACAGACCATTTATTTTTAGATTGAATTTCCCGCGAATGAGACTCCCACAGGGGCCCGATGACAAATTACAAGAAATTAAGCTGGCGTCAAAGGGTCACCGAACCGGAACTGCTTTTGTTTTTTGACCTAATTCGCGGGAAGGGCTAGTCTAAAAATAAACCTACTTGTAAAAACGCCGTTTCACAGACGCTGTATGGAAGTTGCACGCTCCAGATGGGCTCCTGGTGAACGTAATCACGAGCCCTTCGTCCGCGAATTTGGTCCTTGGTCCGCGAATCATGTAAGCAGCCCCAAAAAAAATATCTGTGAATCCCGATAATTTCTGTACGAACATGAAAATTTATTAATTCTTCATTATCCTTGATATATCTCAGCTACAGTCGTATTGGATGTCGTTGTGAGTATAAAATCTGTTTTTATTTTCAGTTGCGTGACCGTCTCCCAACACAAGCTCCATTATAAGACCGTACAGGTATTCAAGACATACAAAAGAGGGTAACCCGTTCGTAAACATGTATAACGAAGATTTTAAAAATGTTCAGTTAAAGCAAAGTCATTTTTTCAGTTATCGAAGGTTTCTTTATCTGCGGTCATCAGTAGTATAAGTTGCGGACTAAGGATCCCTATGCGAAAATTGTTGATATTTTTCAAGAGTCAATAAAACAAAAGTTTACTCTGCAGAAAATTCGTTCCCAACCGCAGCAATAAGTTCATCTATACATCTGTTCTGCAAAAAGACACGTGTTCCCGTTGCGTTTTATCTTTACACAAGCCACGTAAAAATGATTATATAAGTTACGGAGCCACAACAGTAGAGACCTTCTAGAAAGACAAAACTTGAATTCTGCACAATCACCGATAGCAAGAAAGCCGAAATTTCGTCATGTGAAAGAAGACTAATCAAGAAATCATCGGACACACTTGTTTTTGGTCGTATTTTACTTAACGATGAGATATGACATCGTGTTCGGAAAAGTCGCGGACCAAGGGCCACATACTGTACTTCAGTTCTCGTTCAAAATACGTTAATAATTCACGAGCTCAACAGCGATAAAACGTCACGTGCATGAGCTTTAAACCCAATAAAACACTCCTCATTGGCAGTAATGAGGCCCGGCTTGTTTTTCTTGTATGCTAGTATCTTCCCCTCAAATTTACCACCGTTGTCTGGACTGCAGAGTGACAATTTTTTTTTTTGTGGAGCGTTCTTGAAGACGTTCAATAAACTCGCGGTCGTGTTTATCAGGTCTAAGACCCCTTTAAACACTCCTACAGAACATCATTCTGGCTGTCTTTTCACTTTTTTTTTTCACCTTTGGGCGCAACACAAAATGTTAAACAAAAGGCATTCCACTTATTTCTGCATGAAATCAGTTAGGGTCCTAGTTTGAGCTACACATCCACTCCTGCTCAAGTCGTACATACAAGTGGGTTACATGTACACCAACAATGTGATTATTTTCTAAAATAAGCATTCTATACCATTTTGGGTTCTATAGCATTCCAGTTAACCTGAAAAATGAATAAACTAGTGAAGTCACGTGTGAATAATTGATCAGCAAAATACGTTAAGTATAACAATCAAAGGCTTTCTAAAACATCAAGTCTTCCACGTTCTCATAAAGTTTCTTGTCGTAGTCTTTCATATTGATGAGCCTCTGTAAAAAGAGGAAAAAGGAAAATAACTAGACATTTCACTACAACAGACCACACCCAGACCAACTGACCACCAGTGCTTTATTTGGTTGAGCACCAAGCGTTCATAGAATGCGGGGTCAAAATCCCTGTCGGACTAACACTCAGGGTCTTAATATAACTGAGCAGAAAGTGCTGCCTTTGTACTTTTATCTACAAATGGTTGGACTTTCAAGTCTTCTCGGACATTAACCGTAGGCCCCGCGGTCTAACAACCCTTCCCGTTTATCACCACCGGGGTGTTGGCCTATCTCTATCTCTCTGACTTCATCTTTCACATTCATGTGTGGGTTGATTAGGTACGTGAGATCAAATAGGGACTGATAGCGGCTGCCAGAGGCCCCTTTACAGGTTGACGTCCGATCTCGCCCCAGAGAAAAAACTGTAAACCGCCATGAGAACATGTGATATGTGCAGTATATACAAATATATTCCCATCACCAATAGTAATGGGGAGCATACCCAATTTACTTTACGAAAACGCAATAGAGGAAATACCCAGGCGGATCGATCCCAGTCAGGCTTGTTGCAGCAAAACTAACAGCCGACCTCTAACGCATGTGTTCCTGTCTTTTTGAAGCTTACAAGGTTCATTTGCTAATTTAACATACACGTCCAAAAACAAGGTGTTCCAAAACTACTTTAAATACCTAAATACCTTTCAAGTATCAATTGCTACTCTAGGTCGAGTGTAAGGGGGGGAAGTGTTGTATACTTTGAAAAGCAGATAATACCAAGCTAATTTTGTATATTTCTCTTGGTATTGCGGGAGAAGAAGCATAAAATACTCTTCAGTAACATGGTAGGAACTTGTAAAGCATCTGTATTCGAAGTTTCAATTCGAATCAGAACTGATTGGAATTATATGTGGATCTCATTGCTAATTTTGGCATGTGGACTTAAACTGGATATGAAAACATAAGAGTAAGATAATGTGCACCAACTTAGATAAACCAAAGAGCAACCCCATAACAAGGACAACACTGAAACAGATGAAGACAGCAAAAAACACTAGTTCTGCTATGCATGGTTCTTTTTGTGTCCCCCTTACAAATCATTAATTTTCTGTATTTTCATCATTCTAAATATTGTTTCCAGAAATTACCTTGTGTTGGTTTTCCATCAGTTTAAGCTCACGTCTAAGTTGCTCAAACGTCGGGCGATCATGGGGTTCCTGTTGCCAGCAATTTAGCATGAGCTGATACCTGCAGTAACAGTAATAATCATTGTCATTCGCCAAGTAAAAAAGGCTTCTGTCGGAAAATTTACATCTTTGATGGTCAATTATATACTCACTAGGATGATCTTTGTAGTAATGGTTGTTGTTGCTAGGCTTTTATAGATTGTGCTAGCATAAATTTCGGCATAATTTGCTGATTTTTAAAATAGCACTGGTAGCATAATCAGCATATATTGATAAGCGGGATGCCATATTTGCTCACTGTCTTAGCCACATTCGCGGTTTGGAAATGCAGAGAAAGCCTCCTTAGGAGGCTGGCAGTCTAGCACAAGATGACAAAATGACGTCATCCACGCTGCCCGATAACTTCCAGTTAGAGATCATACCAGAACCAGCAAACACAGCCAGACATTAAGACAAAGAAAGAAAAATACAATAGACTAGTAGCTGGTGACAACAAAAACTTTTTGCTACACGATCATGATACATTTTGTGGACTCATTTCGCTCATTTTGTAGAAAGAGTAATTTTAAGAAAGTGGCATAATTTG